>NC_056731.1:1999071385-1999263885 GCF_019279795.1 Protopterus annectens
AAGTGACCACTGTCTCACCTATGTAATCAAGCTCAAAGCAGACTCCTTCTACCAACCCACCTATACAACATTAAGAAACAACAAGAATTTTATTCTCACCAAGTTTCAAAATGAACTTAAGTCATGCAACTGGTCAGTACTAAAAAGTCTCCCCCTAGATGAAGCAGTAGCATACTTTAACACCATATTCCTTGCTATTCTTAACTCCCATGCTCCCAGCCGCTCTATTAGAACCAAAGTTAATATTGCACCATGGCTTTCTAAAGATAACAAAACCAAAATTTCACTCAGAAACAAAGCATGGGTCACCTACCGAAAAACAAAAGCCCGACTTGATCAACTAAGATTCAGACAGCTAAGGAATGACACCAAAAAATCTGTAACTTTAGACAAAAAGAGCTACTACTACCATCTACTGCAAAAACACCAAAACCAACCTCAAAAGTCCTGGGCAGGAATAAACAGACTACTACACCCAGGCCAAACTGCCACTCCAGCCCTCTCAGCTTCCCAACAAAAATCCTCAGTAGACATTGCTAATAACTTCAAAAACTTCTTCACAGAGACTATCCAGTCTCTAGCCAGCCAACTCTCTCCCAATGGTTCTAATTCTAATGCAGCCACACCCAGTACCCGCACATACTTTACCTACCAACCTGTTCCTACTTAACTTATTCATGCCCTACTTAAGAAACTAAGACCCACCACCCTGGCTGCTGACCTCCTCCCAGCAGACTATCTGCAAAAGGCTGCTGACACCATAGCATACCCCATCTCAATCTTGATCAACAGAGCTATATCTGAAACTACTGTACCCGCTATATGGAAAATCTCCCATGTCATACCTCTCCATAAAGGAGGCAGTTCCACTGAACTGT
Organism: Protopterus annectens; assembly: GCF_019279795.1. Lineage (NCBI taxonomy): Eukaryota > Metazoa > Chordata > Ceratodontiformes > Protopteridae > Protopterus > Protopterus annectens. The sequence goes on from NC_056731.1 coordinate 1,999,072,264, forward strand.
CAAACTTTAGACTCGTAGCTATTGTGTCACCTCTAGATACAGTTATGGAGAAGTGTGTACACATACACTCATGCACTGCATCATATGGAACAAGCTGCTGTCCAACTTTCAGCATGGCTTTAAGCCACACCACAGTACCACTTCTGCCCTCCTCACTTTCTCCAACGTCATTAAACACAACCACAATAATAACAAACTGTCCTCAGCACTCTTTCTAGATCTATCCAAGGCTTTTGACATGGTTGACCACATAATGCTTATAAATACCTTGAAGGCCTTCTCCTTAAACAACCATGCACTCCAGTGGTTTCAATCCTACCTGGCAGTCCTATGGCAGGGCAAGCTATCATCTCGTCTACCCATCACATTAGGAGTCCCCCAGGGCTCGATACTAGGACCCCTTCTTTTCTTCATCTTCATCAACGACCTACATTCAGTCATCCCAGATGCTACCTGCATTCAATATGCGGATGACTCCACCTTGATTTATTCTGACACCTCACCAGCTACTTTATTCACATTAACCCAAAATACCTTCAATACAGTGGAAAAATGGCTCTCCAGTCAACTTATAATCCTAAACCCCAACAAAACTAAGTTGCTCCTCTTTTCCCCCACACGTAGGACCCCCCCCCCCGCCATCCTTCACCATAACCGCTAACAATGGCACTATCATCTTCCCAGAAGCCCAAACTAAACTACTGGGTGTCATAGTTGATAACCTGAAGTTTGCACATATCAATCAAACTATCAAAACCATTAATAAAAAAACTTGGCCCTCTTTACAGAATCAAACCTTTCCTTACCCCACTTGCTAGAACTGCAATTGCCCGCTCCCATCTACTGTCATCTCTTCTCTACACCTCACCTCTATTCTGTAACTTAAACAAAACAGATCTTAATAAACTATCATCCTGCTATAACCACATTGCCAGATTTGCTACTGGCACAGCCTACCGGACACACCACTGTCAGAACCTAAATCGCCTAGGATGGCTTGAACTGCCTTGTCTACTGCAGTTCAACCAGCTAATAGTGGCACATAAAGTCCTTTACCAACCTGAAAATACACCTGTACTAAAAAATATTATCAGCCCCTACACCAACACCTGGCAGGCACTGCGATCATCCACTAGACTCCTAGTTCAGACATAAAAATCCAACAGTTCGGCTGGTGACTCCCTGTTTGCCAACTCTGTTGGAAAAACATGGAACAGACTCCCAGGTGACTTGACCCTAGAACCCTCACTAACTCAATTCAAAAATAAACTCAAAAAATACTTCAAAACTCATTGGTATACTTCAAAACTCATTGGTTATGTCCTTGCACTAACCCCGACTAGTGACTTCTCTATTACTTAGGTGCCTTACCTTCAACTACTTCTAACTTTTTTCTACCACACCATTTCAGGAAGGGTCATTTGTATAACTGCTGCTCAATGTGTCTTAAACCTGAATGTAATGTTATGTATATTTAACTTTGAAAATAATGTTGTTTTGTAAATTATTTTATAATAAGTTAGTACTATATGTGCTAAATGCTGGTATTGCTTATGACTGTAATCTGCTTGAAACTAGCATTTACTAAATGTTCAATGTGTATTATTATCTTGGAGTTTTTCTCTCTGGGCCTCTGCTGAAACTGGACATATATCCAGTTGGACTATCCCGGTCAACAAATGTAAAATAAGTAAATAAAATAAAAATAAATAAATAAAATTATGTTATAAGGAACAGCCAAAACATTTTCATTTTGCGAGTAATAAACGTGGTACATATAGTTGCAATGTTTGTGTCTGTTGTACATATATCTACAAACATCCTGTATGTGAGTATGACTTTACTTTGAGGGCATATGGCAGTTGGAACTCACAAAACATAATGTACATAGTGAAATGTGAATGTTGTGAAGCATTACTGTATTGGAGTGAGAAACCGTAATCTTCAGGAACATATAAGAAACCACTTATCAGATATAAAAAGGCAGGTAATAACCAATGCTCTATATAGACATATAGCAGAACAAGGTGTAGTACATGTTTTTAAATTTATGATTTTAAAAGTAATATTCAAGCCATTAAAAGGTGGGGACATTAAACCTTTAACAGAAAGTAAGGAAATGAAACGGATTTTAAGAATGAGAGTATATATTAAGTTGGGTTTGAACAGCACTGTTACTTAAAACCTTTCTATGTTTAGGTGTAATCAATTAATTGAAGTCCTTGTGATGAACCTTTTATACTATACGAGTCTGCATGTCCTCCCCGCGGTCGAGTGGGTGTTTGAAAGACATGCATTGATTGGGCATGCCTTCGTTAAGATTGGGCATCGGGCTGGTAACTCGACACCATAGAAAAAAAAAAAAAACAACTGCCAATCATTAGCAGACTGGAGTTCCGCTGTGGTGACCTCTAACCGAGAAAAGCCGCAAGACAAACAACAACAACATTGTAATTAGCTTTATTGGTTTTGTATGCCTGACAAAGCCTGAAGGCAAAAGTTTTTATTAGTGATATGAATAAAGGAGTTTGTCTGCGTTGGTTCCAGTGGCTTTTATTTGTTTTTTCCTGAGTCTATTCATTTGTTGGATTTATCACCATTCAAAGTCAGTTTTGCTTTTGTTGGAACCTTTTGCTGTTGAATGTCAGACACGAGTAGACTTGGAATTCTACCTTAAATAAGCAGTATCCCTGTGCACATATTACGAGCTGTCACTGATATTGTAGGTGTATCTGCTAATCCTCTGTTGGAAATGGGCATATGTAACATCCTGTAGAATAACGCATTGTACACACAAAGGTATAGAGCTCATGCTTCAGTATAAGAGTAAATTGAATATGTTTGAAGAAAGCTTACAACGGCAGCGCCTCGGTTTTTCTGATTATCTGTACTGTCAGGTTGTACCCAGAGGATTAAGAATTTTAAGGGTGCCAATCTATAGGGATAAATATTCTAATTTACTTAGAAGGTGGCAGTTAATCTTAGCTGTTAGTTTCGTTTATATGGAGCTCATGAATACTTATTTTGAGCCCACAGAACAAGAGCTTCATAGAGACATTGACTCACAATACTCTGAATTAATAACTAACGTTGAGCTTATTGAGTACTCTAAGCTCCTGCAAGAAACTTTCGAATGTTTAACTTCCTTTGAGCAAAGGCTCATAGAGTCGAGGTGTAATCTGAAAAGAGATTTTTTAGACTTTGAAAGAGGAATGTGTTCATGTGTCCCAGTGGAAAAGCAATACACCTTTGCAAAAACATCAACGGTGAGTAACATGAGCATGAGCAACAATGGCAAGTTCAAATGGAAATTCCTCAGCAACCAACACAAGTGAAAACAACACCGGAACCTTTACCACCTGTTGATGCTAACTTGGTTCAAGCATTGGATCCTGTTGGTTTTCCTTTTTTCTTAGGACAGCCATTACCAATGTCGTAACCAAGGGCACACATAGAATGTTTCTGAAACAACAATAAAAGGAAGATACTGAATCAGCGTCCAGTCACATGGAGCCAAACTCTAACAAGAGCAACTTGAATCTGGTATTTAACGTCTCTAGTTACTGTTTAAATGCAGATAAACTATTTGCTTTAAGCAGAGGTCTAACATTTGTTCCTGCCAAGAATCTAGATATTTCATGACACTGTTAGAATTCAAATATTTTATACTGACATTTAATCTAAAAATATTGTTTGGGGCAAGATCAGAAAATGTTGGAAGCCCTTTTAAACAATCTAGCACCTTTGCTCCTTATAGCAATTCAACACTGCCAGTTTTTGAAATAGCAGTTGAGTGAGCCATATTTAACTTGTATAACACAGGGAAATTAGTTCATTTTATAATTTGAGTAAAGATCAGTTGAATGCAATCCAGTCTCCGGTGAATAATACTGAAATAGTTATAAAATATGCAGACAAATGGGGGAGTGATAGTCCTAGACCCCTAATGTTATAATGAAGCTAATGCTGTCATTGCTTAGTAATGAAGAATGTGACTGTACAAATAAATGGGACAACAGTAGAATTATTTTTGCTGTTAAATAAATGTTATGCACAATGCAAAGTGAAAACAGAATCAGTACTGAACTATTCATTTATTTTCTAACAAACACATCTAAAATACCTGTGATCTATGGGAGTGCTCAATATGCATAAATCTTTAACAAATCCACCAGTGAGACCTTTAGTCTCTGCTAGATGCTGGATCACAGAACCTATATCCAAATATTTGGAGAAACAACTGAGACCATGCTTGGGTAGAGCATATACTATTAAAGGTACAACACATTTTTTGAATCAATTATATGAGTGGTCACAAGGCAAAATAGCTGAAGGGTATTGGTTTATCACACTAGATGTAGACTCCCTGTTCACCGTAATACCTCACAAAGTAGGAATAGATAATGTGAGAACATATTTGAATGAATAATCTGACTACACACCAGATAAAGTTGGACTTGTATGTGGATTACTGTAGCTAGTGTTAACAAACATTTTCCTATTCCAAACAAAAATCTATCTTCAGATAAAAGGAGTAGCAGTGGGGCCACATGTAACTAATATTTATGCAAACATCGTAATGTTGTTGGGTCTTTAGGCTTTTCCTGGTTAGGGGTCGCCACAGCGGAACTCCAGTCCGCTAATGATTGGCAGTGGATTTTTACGTGCCGAGTTGCCAGCCCTGACACACAGCCTTCAATGAAGGTAGGCCCATTCACACGTCTCCACACCACACAGAAGACACTCTAGTTGAGAATCGAACAGGACAACGTCTTACTGTGGGGTGACAACACTACCGCAGCACCACCACCGCAGGATACGCAAATGGGAAAAGGGAAAAACACTACATTTTTCTCTACACAAAATCCATTCAAAGCATACAAATTTTATAAACTTTTTGTAGATGATTTATTAGTTATTTGGCAAGGAGAACAGACGCTTCTTGAATCTTTGTTTGAATATGTCTCAAATGCAGTTCCTTTTTGGAAATTAAGAGAGAGGGATCATCCGAAGAGATAAATTATTTGGACATAATTAAAAAAGGTGAAGATGGAATCTGAAGTAGGATATTCATTTGTCTGCAACCTGTGGGTTATGGATCCGATATCGGATCCGAACCGGCATGGTTTTCCAGCTATGGATCCAAGCTCTCAGCTCCTCCCCTCACCCATAATGCCCTGCTCTACCCTCATGACCTCAGATCTCGTTTGCCGCGCTGGTGACTGGATTTGGGTACATAGCTCTCAGCTAAGTGGTATTTTATTACTTGTAAAATCAAAAAATTTTTGGTTTTTTGAGTGAATCTGTGTGAAAGTTTAGGTTTCCCTTTCTGAAAAGTTTAATTTGAGTTTATTTTGAGTTAAATTAAGTAATTTTTATTCCCTCCCCTCGCTGTTGCGTAGAGTGTGTGTGTAGGCCTGTGTGTCTTTTTGTTTTAAGTTACTTTTAGTAGCTTTGAGTGGTTTATAGATTATGGCTGATCAGCCTAAATCTATTTTTCAAATGCTCGAGTGTGGCCATAAGCTCTCACCGGCTGATGGCCACACTCGGTGTGTTAAGTGTCTCGGGGTTGAACACCTCACATCTGGTTGTTCCATTTGTGCAGGGTTCAACCCCAGGGCACTGAGGGAGCGGAGGTCCAAGCTGGTCTTGGCGGGTCTTTACCGCCGGACTCGGCTCCCGCCTCCGCTCCTTCGGGACTACTGTGGCTACAGTTGTTCCCCTGTGGCACCCTCCTGCTCCTGGGACTCAACCTCCCGCTTCTGGAGAGGAGAGGGATGCTACTAAAGGACCGGAGGAGAAGCACCCCAAGCGGCGGGCCGAGACCTCTGTTTCAGCCCCGCCAGCCAAGCGGCTTCTCCCCGGCTCCGTTGTCGGTTCGATCTCCTCCTTCTCGGCTCCGGTCCCCTGTGTGCTTTTCACCGGGTCCTGAGGAGGAGGAGACCCGATCTCCGTCGAGGCTATCCAGGAGGCACTCCAGGCCTACCTCGGTAGCCACGTCGAGATCTACCCATAGCCTGTCTGATGCTGATCTGGACCGGATGATGAGAAGGTTCATCCAGGCCCAGATGCAGATGGGAGTGCTCTTGCCTCCCCCCCCCCTCCGGGGGGGAGCTCAACACCCTTTTTTAAGCCTATTGCTCCTTCTCCGACCCGCTATCCGGGTTCGGAGCAGCTGGAGCCGAGCAGCCGGCGGGGTGGGTCGGCGCCGATAGTACTTGGTACCGGATCCGACCCTGCCCTCGAGTGCGTCGGACCCGACCTCGGAGCCTGGACCCGAGCTTCGGATCCGGGGGATCAGTGCTCCTTCGGCGCCGTCTGTGTCGGAGCGTACTGTCCCTTCGGATCCGAGTGCTTCGGCGCCGGCTCCGGTCCACTCCTCGGATCCGAGGGGGAGCCGATTGTCGGATCCTTTGGTCGAGGTCGGCTCCCCTTCGGCTTTTGATGTAGTGGAGAGGGCTCTGTTGAGGGTCTCCGGACCCCCGGCACTTGTTTCGGCTCCGTCCCGCGCTCCCTCTGCACTGGGCCAGGCTTCCACCATCCGGCCCTGGGACAGCCCGTTTCTGTGCCCCAAGTTGCTCCTATGGAGCAAATTGCTGCTTGCGAGTTCTCCTCTGACAGCCCCCCAGAGGAGGTCCCTCGCAAGCATACGTGCAAAAGGAGGCACATTGACTCCCGGAGTCTCTCACAGAAGACACGGACTTGGAGGAAGGGAAGGCTCCCCACGGTCACCTCTCGAGGATGTCTCCTTTGGAGACATCATGGAAATGCTCCGTATAAGGGGGTGGTCTGCCCCAAGTCTTCCTCGGACGAGTCCGTGTTCTTGGAGGCATTTGAAACGGGCCCGTCTACCTCTTGGGTGTCCCCTGCCGACCCCTGGTGGACCTTATTACCACCAGGGCGTGGAAGGAACCGGACACCGTGGAGCCAATTCCCAAAAGACCGGATAGGATCCTTAGTCCGCCATCCGACCGGACCCATTGGAGTAAGGGGCCTCCGGTAGATGCCATGTTGACGGCGGCCACAAAGAGGGAACTGGCTCAGGAGAGTCCTCAGTCCACCCACCGAGCAAGGAGTCTCGGATGATGGACCGCTTGGGGAAGCGGATGTTCAGTTCGGCGACCTTCTCGGTAAGGGCGCTGAACTATTTGGCACATGTTATTCGGATGCAGCGAGATCTTATTAAGGAATACGCTGCATCCCCTGAGTCCATTTCGGAGGAGGACAGAGTTCTGCACTCCACCCGTATGGCCACTCTTAGGTCAGTTACAAATACTTCTATGCGGCTACTCTCCCATGCAACGGAGGCGCCGCTAGAGCTGCGGGACAGGACTGGTCACTAGACGCCAGGCCTGGCTCCGTCACTGCGATTTTTCTGAGCCCTTCAAGGCGTCGTTTAACGCCTTTGATGGTTCTGCTCTGTTTGGCAAGACCGTTCGCGAGACGTTGACCCAGAGCGAAAGGACGGAAGACGCTGTCTGCCGTCGAATCCACTTCTCTGCACCCCAGAGGCCCTATTCTAGGAACCAAAAGGGTCAGAAGAAGATGTGGTTCCGAAGTCGCAGCAGTCCCAGCCTGCTCCGGACAACCAGTCCTTCCGTGGCAGAGGAGGACAGGGAGGACGCCGCCCTAGAGGCAGAGGGGCTCCCAGAAACTTCGGGTCCAGGGAACCTTTCTCTGAACGGCCCGCAGCAACCCTGAGGGTTGCCCGACTGCTCTACTCTGGAGGCAGTCGGGGACGTTCGGGGCACCTAGCGGCATGGGAGTCCATAACATCGGACCGCTGGGTTCTCCAAATCATATCCAGGGATATCGCATTCCTTTCCTTCACCTTCCAAAGTTGAAGTCCCTCCCAGACGTCCCACCCGGTCAACGGGAGGCCGCTTTGGCAGAAATTGGCCATCTGCTAAAGAAAAGAGCCATCCAGCCCGTTCCCCCAGACCAGATCGGATCAGGGTTCTACTCCAGATTCTTTTAGTGCCAAAAGACGGGGAACTAAGACCAATCCTAGACCTCTCTCTCTTGAATCTGGCAGTCCCCAAAGAAAAATTCGAATGGTCACTCTGCAATCTATTCTCCCCCTTCTGGGAGAAAATCACTGGATGTGCTCGATAGATCTCAAGGACGCGTACTACCACATCCTGATGGACAGGCGCTCCAGGAGGTTTCTCCGCTTCCGGCTGGGAGCCAGTCACTACCAGTTCCGGGTCCTTCCCTTTGGTCTCACCACAGCCCCCAGGGTGTTCACCAAAGTATTAGCAGTGGTAGCGGCCCACCTGAGGCTTCAGGGGTGCAGGTCTTTCCCTACCTGGACGACTGGCTTCTTACCGCCCAACAAGGCATCTACTTCTATTGGCGCGAGACTCCTTTCTCCATCTTGCTCCCTTTCTGGGCATCACAATAAATACAAAAAAGTCCAACCTGGCGCCCACACAGCTCTTAGATTTTATAGGGGCCAGGCTAGACACAAGGAGTTTACGAGCCTTCCTCACTGCGGACAGAGTTCTAAATCTGCAGCTCCAGGTGCGGGCCATTCTCCATTCAAGTTCTGTTCCAGCGGAGTTGGTCCTGAGGGCTCTAGGGTCCATGGCATCGGCTATAGCACTTCTTCCTCTTGCCAGGCTCAATATGCGCATTCTACAGTGGACGCTCTTAGTACAGTGGTCATACCTTGCTCTCCCCATGCATCATCCCATAGCGATCAGCAAGGCTTGCAAGCGGTCCCTCTTGTGGTGGCTCCACTCCCGGATCTCCACAAAGGCCGCCCATTTTGTGCTTCTCCCCTCTCGCCACGGTGACCACGGACGCCTCCCGCCTCGGGTGGGGGCACTTTATGGGCCGGACCGTCCAAGGCACGTGGAGCGATTCAGAGACCTTACTGCATATCAATGTTCTAGAGATGAGAGCAGTGCTCTTAGCGTTGCTAGCACTTCAGGACTTTCTTCCCTTGGGAACAATTGCGATTCAATCGGACAACATGTCTGTTGTCTGGTACATCAACAAGCAAGGGGGAACAAGGTCTTACCCTCTTTGTCGAGAGGCCATGAGAGTTTGGGAATGGGCAATCTCCACCAATCGCTTTCTAATAGCAACGCACATTCCGGTCGGTCCAACATCCTAGCGGACAAGCTCAGTCGCACCATTCTGACCCCTTACGAGTGGTCTCTCAATTGTCAAGTAGCGGAACGCATATTCGCACGGTGTGGAACCCTTCATGCGATCTTTTGCTTCTCCCTCAAACACCAAGTGCGACAGTTTTTCGCTCTAATACCTCCTCCCGGAGGTACCCCAAGAGAAGCTCTGGTGCATGCTTGGCCACCCAGTCTTCTGTATGCCTATCCACCCTTGCCTCTGATGCTGCAAGTTCTTCAGAAAGCCTCTCGGGTGGGTTGCAGAATGATTCTCATTGCTCCATTCTGGCCTCGACAGATCTGGTTCCCCTTCCTAAGGTCTCACTCGGTGAATCCTCCTTGGATTCTAGATCCCATCCCGGATCTGATATCCCATCCATCCTGCATTCCTCCTCCGAACCTGGACAACCTGAAGCTGACCGCTTGGCTGCTCCAGTTCCACTCTTGATAAGGACTCGGTATTTCTTCACCTGTAAAGGCTATTTTGGTGGCGGCTCATAAACCATCCACTAGAAAGGTTTATCAAGCAAATGGAAACGTTTCTCTTTGTGGGCGGAGCGGCAAGGCCTGAATCCTTCACGGTTCCTGTCCCTTTAGTGCTTGACTTTCTAACCACTCTCTTTAACGATGGTGCCAGCAGTTCCACAGTCAAAGTTCAACTGGCGGCAATTTCTCACTATCACATTGGCCATGACTCTAATCCACTTATGTCAGCCAAATTGTGTAAAATATTTCTTAAAGGTACTTTTCTTCTCAGGCCCCTATAAAACAAGCAGTTCCTCCTTGGGACCTTTCTTTGGTCCTACAGGCCTTGACCGCTCCTCCTTGAGCCAGCGGCTACGGTGGATCTCAAATTCTTGTCCTACAAGACAGCCTTTTGGTAGCCATTACATCAGCCAAGAGAGTTTCTGAACTTCAAGCTTTATCAGCTAAACCTCCTTACTTGGTATTTCATCCGGACCGTGTCTCCCTCAGGACCAACCCGTCCTTTCTTCCTAAAATCGCTTCTGAAGCAAACATCAATCAATCCATTAACCTCCCTGTTTTCTTCCCTAAATATGAAAACAAAGGTGAATATAAGCTACATTCACTAGATGTTCACAGGCAACTTAGATTTTATCTGAACAGGACAGCTGGTCATAGGCAATCCGACCAGCTGTTTATTTCCTTTGCAAAATTCAATTTGGGCAAGCCAATCTCTAAAGTTTCTCTGTCCCGCTGGATTTCACAGTGCATTTTATTGGCTTATCAAGCTTCAGGAAGGCCGCACCGGAGGGTGTTCATGCCCATTCAACCCGGTCAGTATCTACCTCGGCAGCCTTCAAGGCTAGGATTCCTCTAGATGATATTTGTGCAGCAGCCACGTGGGCTTCATCTCATACGCTTATTTCCCACTATAAGTTGGATCTTGCATCTAGGGGTACAGCATCCTTTGCCTCCGCGGTGCTCCGGAATATCCTTCCATGATGGCCGCCCAAGATTCAGGTAGCTGGGGACTCTGTCCCACAGGTTGCAGACAAATGAATATCCTACTTCAGATTTAGAAGTTATGTACTCACCATAACGTTCCATCTGAGTAGGTGTATTCATTTGTCTGCAACCATCCCGCCCTCCTATCCCCCTGGCCTTTCAGTTTCCTGCATATTCTTTGTTACCCTTTTTAGGGTATTGTTGCTTTGGCAAACTCGATCTGAGGTCATGAGGGTAGAGCAGGGCATTATGGGTGAGGGGAGGAGCTGAGAGCTTGGATCCATAGCTGGAAAACCATGCCGGTTCGGATCCGATATCGGATCCGTAACCCACAGGTTGCAGACAAATGAATACACCTACTCAGATGGAACGTTATGGTGAGTACATAACTTCTAATTTATTGAAACTGAATTGTGTAGGAAACTTGTGAAAAGGAATGACTACTTGCATTGGACAAGTATAGGTTCATAGGTTTGTACTAGGCTATCTGCCCTAAGGCATTTATAAGCCTAGCCCAAAGTTTTGTGGCTTACGCCACCCCTTATATGAAAAAATACTGTACCTATTAGTTTGTTGTGCCTCTGTCCAGCAGTGACACAGAGATGATTCCCGGGGTAAACCTACGATCTCCCATCCACAGGTCAAGATTTCTCTTGAACAGAGCCAGCGAGGTGCTCTGCCTCACATGGACCGGGATTTTATTCCACAGCATAGGGAGTCTCTGAGTGATAAATCTATCCCTCCAGCACGTCCTATTTATATCCGTGCTAAGGTTTAAGTTGCTTGCTCTAGTGGTTTTGTTGGATTTGGGTTTTTTGAGGTGGAGCATGTCCATTAATTCCGGGTTGGACATGGCCTTGTATGTCAGGCACATGTCACCTCTGAGCAGACGGTATGCAACTGAATAGAGCTGGAGTTTCTTCAATCTGGCAGCATATGACAGATTTTGGAGTCCCTTTATCCTTTTGGTGAGGAACTTTTGGGGTCTCTCCAATTGCTGCAGATGTCGGGTGAGATACATCCCGAATGGGGCATTGTACTCAATCATTGGTCTGATAAGTGAATAGTACAGGGGAACAGTGACCTCACTAGATCTGGATGTGAATCCCTTCATGATCAGGTGGGCAATGTAGAAGGTCTTTCTAACCACTTTAGCAACGTGAGTGTCAAAAGAAAGGCCACTGTCAACCTGGGTCCCCAGGTCCCTGATAACCTCTTTAGTGCTTAGTGGATTGCCACCTATATGGTAGCTTGGGGTTACCTTGTTTTTCCCAAAGGGTATGACTATACATTTTTTGGCGTTTAACTTCAGGCCATGGCTCTGGCACCAGCTATCTGTTTCCGTGAGTCCCTTCTGAAGGATATCCGTGTCCGATGCACTTTCCACTATGGCGCCCAGTTTGCAGTCGTCTGCAAACTTTGTCAGCCAAAGTCCTCCCATGTTGGCCTGTACTTCTGAGAAGTAGATGCCGAACAATAGGGGGCCAAGGACCGAGCCCTGTGGGACACCACTTGTGACCGGCTTGGAGTCTGACGTAGCGCCAGCAACTCTAACCCTGTGGGTTCTGTCCTTAAGCCAGTTTGCAACCCATCTTTTGACATATGGGTTTACATTTAAGCTGGTAAGTTTTTCTACAATACCCGAGTGGGGTATTGTGTCGAAAGCCTTTGCAAGGTCAAGGTAGGCTGTATGGACTGCCTTTCCCTCATCAATGGCCTTGGTGACTGTTTCGAAGAAGTCGACCAAATTCAAAAGGCATGATCTGCCCTTGACGAAGCCAAACTGGGTCGGGTCCAATGTCTACAAGTCCCCTATATCTTTGTTTATGAGCTCCATTATGATCCTGTCCATAGCTTTGCAGACTAGACTTGTTAAGCTTATGGGGCGGTAATTACCAGGGTCCATAGAGGCACCGCCTTTGTGGAGTGGGACCACAGTTGCAGTTGTATGTATTCATCGTTTACCTTTAGAAACATATGATGCTAAAGAAATGACTAGAGCTGCTACAGAAGTAATACAACAATGTGATTCTCTAGCTAAACCCATATTTCACTTCTCAAATCAAGTAGGTGTTACCAAAAGATAATAAACAAGATTTAAGATGCATGTTAACATACAACAGAAATACTGAATCAGTTAAAACTATTATTACAAAATATTGGCCCATATTAAGTGACGTACCAGAGGGTGATGTGCAGAGCTGCAGTAACTACAGAGGGATAAAACTGATTAGTCACAGCTTGAAGTTATGGGAAAGAGTAGTGGAAGCAAGGTTAAGAAGGGAGGTGATGATTAGTGATCAGCAGTATGGTTTCATGCCAGGAAAGAGCACTACAGATGCAATGTTTGCTCTGAGAGTGTTGATGGAGAAATACAGAGAAGGTCAGAAGGAGTTGCATTGCGTCTTTGTAGACTTGGAGAAAGCATATGACAGGGTGCCTAGAGAAGAGTTGTGGTATTGTATGAGGAAGTCGGGAGTGGCAGAGAAGTACGTAAGAGTGGTACAGGATATGTACGAGGGTAGTGTGACAGTGGTGAGGACTGCAGTGGGAGTGACAGATCCGTTTAAGGTGGAGGTGGGATTACATCAAGGATCAGCTCTGAGTCCTTTCTTATTTGCAGTGGTGATGGACAGGTTGACAGATGAGATCAGACAGGAGGCCCGTGGACTATGATGTTTGCAGATGACATTGTGATCTGTAGTGAGAGTAGGAATCAGGTTGAGGAGACTCTGGAGAGGTGGAGATATGCTCTAGAGAGCAGAGGAATGAGGGTCAGCAGGGCTAAGACAGAATATATGTGTGTAAATGAGAGGGAGGGTAGAGGAATGGTGAGGATGCAGGGAGTAGAGTTGGTAAAGGTGGACGAGTTTAAGTACTTGGGATCAACAGTTCAGAGTAATGGTGAATGTGGAAGAGAGGTGAAGAAGAGAGTACAGGCAGGGTGGAATGGGTGGAGAAGAGCGTCAGGAGTGATTTGTGACAGACGGGTATCCGTAAGAGTGAAAGGGAAGGTCTACAAGAGTGTAGTGAGACCAGCTATGTTATATGGGTTGGAGACAGTGGCATTGACAAAAGGCAGGAGTCAGAGCTGGATGTGGCAGAGTTAAAGATGTTAAGATTTGCAATCGGTGTGACTAGGATGGATAGGATTAGGAATCGGTATATTAGAGGGTCAGCTCATGTTGGACAGTTTGGAGACAAAGCAAGAGAGACGAGATTGCGTTGGTTTGGACATGTGCTGAGGAGGGATGATGGGTATATTGGGAAAAAGATTCTAAGGATGGAGCTGCCAGGTAAGAGGAATAGAGGAAGGCCTAAGATAAGGTTTATGGACGTGGTGAGAGAGGACATGCAGGCGGTTGGTGTGACAGAGCAAGATGCAGAGGATAGGAAGAAATGGAAAGAGATGATCCGCTGTGGCGACCCCTAACGGGAAAAGCCGAAAGAGAATGATGATGATTAAGTGACGTACCAGAACTGGATCAAATAATGTCAGCATAACCTAAGTTTGGATATAAAGACTGTACAACACTTAAACATTATGTTATAAGGAACAGGCAAAACAATAGATCTGATTTTGTTAAACTTTGTTCATTCCTTACTGATGGTTATCGGTTCCATCCTCTGAACCGAGCCGGCCTTATACCAAGCTCGCATCAGCCAAAAACTCTCCAGCCAAGATCCTACCCACAGTGCTGTGTGCCCTGTTACCTCAGATCTCATTTGCTGCGTTGCTGTACAGCCATGTCAAGCTTTTCTCTCTCAGCTAAGTGTTCAGTTTTTTTAAGTTTTTCTATTATTAGTGTTTAGAAAATTTCAATTCATTACTATCTGTATCCTCCTACCCTATCGCAACTTTGAGACTCCTTTTTTTTTTTTTTTTTTCCTTTTTCTTACCTTTGAGGTAATTCTCCCTTACCATCGTTAGTAATTCTTCTTCTCTCCCTCCCTTTCTTACTCTTGTGGGTAGTTTTCTTAACCTCTTAGTAGTGTCATACTTCTCCCTTGATATCACAATGCCTGATAAGAAAAGTAGTGTTGGTTTCAAACAATGTACGTAATGCGGCCGTAAGTTACCGCTTTTTGATGGCAATGATTTGTGTTTATTGCCTGAATGTTTCCCACGTTTCAGTGGACCCTCAATGTGGGATTTGTAGAAATTTTTCAACTAGGACTCTGAATGAAAGGAAGAATAAACTAATTCTAAAAGGCCTCCTTAAAACTCCTTTCTGCGAGGCTATCTCTGGGTCAGAGGGCTCCCCCCTCCTCCTAAACCTTGCAAGAGGCATTCTTCTCCTTCCTTCTCGAGGTCACTCACTTCATCTCCCTCTGGAGATCGCAAGGAGTCGACTCACAAAAAGGTAAAAATTTCGAGCTCGGTGATGCCATCTGTGGTCTTTCGGCCCCAGCCTCAGCACTGCCCCAGTTGATTCTCACTCCGGCTATATCTTCTTTATCGCCACTGGCATCGGAGTTCCCGGTGCAGAAACATAAGGCTCCGACAGTTTAGTCGCAGTGTTTTTCGACACCACTGACAGTGCAGACCCTCTTGGCACCGTCTCTACAGGTGCAGTCTCCTTCAGCACCATTGGTGCAGACTCCTTTGGCTCCATCCTTGCCAATGCTGTCAACTTCCGGGCTGCTGCCCTCTGTGGTGCAGATGCCTTTGGCACCAACATGCTGCTCGGTGCAGTCATTTTCAGCACTGCCCTTCATGGTGCAGACACCCTCAATGCCTATGGCGCTGCCTTTGTCAGCACAGATAACCTCAGCACCATTCTCTTCAGTGCAGACACCCTCTGTTCTGGGCTCTGCACCACACAAACTCACAAGGACTTAAGTACTCTCATTTCTTGGATCCGTTTGTGGGAAATCAGTACAGCCCCTTTCTAGACAGGCCAGAATCTCCATCTGGGCTCTCTGTGAGGTTGACCAGGAGCCTCTCAGAACAGGATATGTTGCGGCTTGTCGACCAGTTGCTTGTGGCCAGGGAAGTCTCTTACCCATCTAAAGCTGCGCCCCCTCTTGCAGGTGATCCTATTTCTCCACAAACTCAAACTTACACTCCTCCTTTGACTTCCAGGGAAGCATCGAAGCCCCTTCCTCTGACAGCAGCTTCCCTTCCTTCGACACCAATAGTGGACTTCACTTTGGAGCCGGAGTCGTCCTTGTGGCCCATGGTGCACTGGGCCCTTCTCAGGCTAGTGGCTGTGCTGTGAGGGTAGGCGTTTTTGGTTCCATGCCAATTTTTTCTATGGCACCCTCCAGGAATCCTCTTCCCCTCATGTTCCACAGTTCTCTTGAGACTCCTGGTCTGGGGGTCGGCTCGTCGGATCGGTGTGCGACCCCAGTTCTGAGGTTGTCTTGCTCTGTTCTGGGCTCCCATCCCTCTTCAGGCGATCCAGCCTTCCAGGTCATGGAGAGGGCACTTGTCTCTGCTGGCAAAACCTCCCTGTCGGAGTCCTTGCCACCCTCTGTGCCGCAACTGTTGCAAGCCACAACTACCGGACCCCAGGCACAAGGACCTCAGGCCCCCCCCCTCAGGAAATCCCCTCCTCACAATCTTCCCCAGAACTCCCCACTGAGGAAGTCCCTTGCAAGGCTTTGTGCAAGTGGAAGCACATGGACTCCACTGAGGAGTCTCTGACCGAAAATGACTTTGACGATTGGGAAGGGTCCCCACAGTCACCCTTTGATGAGGTGTACTTTGGTGACATCCTCGGGATCCTAAGACAGAGGGGTGACTGGAAGTCCTCCAACCCTTCCTCAGAGGAATCCGTATTCCTGCAGGCCATTCGTGCCCAGTCCCCTACCTGCTGGGTTACCCCACTGACCGATGAGCTTGTCCAGCTCATCGTCCAGCATGCATGGAAGGCTCCTGACACCTTGGAAGCTGTAACTCGGAGGCCTGACAAGATTTTATCTCCCCCTGCTGAACATCCTTATTGGTCCAAAGGTCTTCCAGTAGATGCCATAGTGGTGGTGGCTCAGCCAAAAAGACTTGGCAGATGAGAGACAGACTGTCCATCTGCCCAACAAGGCGTCCCAGGCAATAGACTCGGGAAGCATGTGTTTCCTTCATCGACCTTCGCTGTAAGGTCCTTGAACTACTTGGCACACTTTACGAGCCTCCAGAGGGACCTTATCAACCAACTCTCTGAAACCTTGGCAGGAGCTGTTTCTGATTAGGTGCGCGACAACATAGCTTCTCAGATAGCGATCCTGGAATCGATATCCAATTCTTCCATGTGCCTCATTTCATTGGAAGGAGTGGCTACAGCTGCAGGCATAATCACGAGACGTCATGCCTGGATGCACCTTTGCGGACTCCTTTAAGCCTTTCTTTATGAACACCCTATCAAGGCCGCTTCATTGTTTGGCCCTAAGATTAAAGATAGGCTGGTAAGTTGCGAACAAGATGGTAAGACCCTATCTGCCGTTGATGTCCGACACTCCACCCTTCAATGATTCTACTCCAGAAATCAGAGGAGAGAGAAGATGTTGCACAGAAAATCACAGGGCTCTTTCCATGATGCACATGCCGAGTTCTCCCCCTAGGGGCAGAGAGGAAAACTCTAATGGAAGAAGCCCCTTGTGGGGAAGGGGAGGCCTGCCAAACCAGGGTTCCAGAGATTCTTTTCTCTGGGCAACCCTACCAGCGCTCCTGAAGCATTGCCCAACTGCTCACCTCTGGAAGCAGTCGGGAGTCATTTTTCCTTGTACCCTACTGCCTGACGAACTATAACCACCGATTCTTGGGTACAATGAATAATATCCAGAGGCTACTGCATTCCTTTCCATCTCTGTCCCACTTAACCCAGGGACTTGCCCGATGCCCCACCCAGTCAAAGGGAAGCAGCAGCACACAAATCCGAAAGCTGCAACAAAAAATAGTCATCCAAACGGTCTCCCCAGACCAGATAGGATCTGTTTTTTACTCAAGGTTCTTTTTAGTGCCAAAAAGGACAGAGGACTGGAGACTGATTCTGGATGTCAGCACACTAAACAATTTTGTAAAAACAGAGAAGTTCCAGATGGTCACTGTTCAGTCTGTCCTTCCTCTTCTGGAAGAAGACGATTGGATGTGCTCTGTAGATCTTCCAAGATGCGTATTATCATATAAAAGTGGACAAGCGCTCAAGAAGGTACCTCTGCTTCTGCATAAGAGCCAGTCACTACCAATTTCGAGCACTTCCCTTCAGTCTCTCTACAGCCCCCAGAGTGTTCACATGCATGGCAATGGTTATCGCTCACCTGTGACTTCAAGGATTCCGGCCGTTTCCATACATAGACGACTGACTCCTTACCGCCCTCACCAAGCATCTACTGGAAGAAGCCGTAGACTACACTCTTCTCACAGCTCAGCGCCTGGCAATCACTATAAACTGGGAGAAGTCCAACATGACCCCAGCACAATCTTTAGAATTCATCTGAGTTTTGGACACGAGGAATTGCACAGCATCTCTTCCGGATCACAGACTTCAAAGAATAAGACAACAGGTTCAGCCACTAATCTGTCACCACAAATCTGCTCGGTCCATACTCCAACTCTTGGGATCAATGGCAGCCTCTATCACCATTGTTCTCTGGCCAGGTTCCACATGAGACATCTTCAGTGTCTAGTTCTCACTCACTGGTACCCTTTACAACATCCGTTATCTTTTCAGATAAGTGTAACTCAGAGATGCAAGCAAGAGTTTATTTATTTATTTATTTTTATTTTACATTTGTTAACCGGGCTAGTCTGGCTGGATACATGTCCATTTTCAGCAGAGGCCCGAGGAGAAAAGCTCCACTAATAGACTACGGCATACATGAAGACTACTTAACTAAGTAGATCAAACTTTTTAACAGAGAACAAAACACAAAACAAATCAAAAAGTCCCAACAGAATACAGATTGACTTAGCTAACTTAAGTATGTTACAGTAAGATTAAGATATCAGTTCACGTTATGTGGTTGAGGATAAAAATTCAGGCACAGGAAAATACAGTTGAATAGAGGATAATTGAAGTGGAGGTATATAAAAATTAATCAATGTTCCGAGGTAGAGAAGAGTGATGGTATTACACAGAGTGAAAAGAAAGCTAGTAGTTAGGCAAGGTAAAAAAAGCACGTTAGAAGGTAAGGAGAAAAGTTGGTAGTAAACTTAAGGCAGTAAGGGATAAGTGGCAAAAGGAAAGTGAGGGTAGAGTAAGTTTAGATAGGGTAGTGGTATTTAATCAAGTTAACTTTAGGAAAGTAAAGTTAAACAGGAGAGTGAGGTATATAGGCAGTGAGACAAGGTAAAAGGGTGAGGGACCAGAAGGGGGTTAAGAATGATAGTTTAGGTAAGAATGGGAGAGTAAAGAAAGAAATATGCAGACTGTTCAGAGTAATAAGCAGTAGTATGCTCAGTCAGGGTTAGAGCAGGGGCAGAGCCAGTGGATTTGTAGGTGGTTTTTTATCTGTTTTTTGAAAAGGTGGCATGATGTTAGGGAGGTCAGTTCAGAGGGAAGTTTATTCCAGTAAGAACCGATAGTGTTTGCAAATAGGGAATCACCTGATTTATTATGAGATTTCAAGGTAGTCACTAATAGTTTGTTGGCTGATCTGAGTGTCTTGAGGTTTTTATAAGGTGTAATGACATTATTTAGTATAGGGATGTTGGAAGGGTAATGAAGAATTTTGAAGGTGATGACTAGTTGTTGTAGAAGTATAAGGTTAGGGAGTTCAAGCCAGTTGAGTTTCTTTAAATTTAGACAGTGGTGAGTTTGGAAGGGTGAGCCAGTGGCAAATCTGGCTATACTGTGGTAGGCAGTATTTAGTTTCTGAAGATTACTCTTCGATAAGTTGACAAAGGAGGGGGAGGCATAGGTTAGTGTAGAGATAAGGTGAGTTTGGGCTAGGGCTACTCGGGAAGAGGCAGTGAGATAGGGCTTTAGTCTGTAAAGGGCACCAATCTTTTTGTTAACAGTTTTGATAGTTAAATCAATATGATGGTCGAAGTTAAGCTGGTTATCTATGGTGACGCCTAGGAGTTTGGTGCAGTTGTCGGGTTGGATGATAGTGCCATTACAGGATGTTATAGAGAAAGAGATAGGGGTGGATTTAGAGGTGGGGTAAAAAGTAATAGTTTGGTTTTTGGGATTCAGGAGGAGGCAGATATGTTGAAAAAATTTTCTGCTGCAGTGAAGACTGCTTGGGTGGTGGAGTGGAGTTCTTCTGGGGTAGGGGCTGAGCAGATGAGAGTAGAATCATCTGCATATTGGATGCATGTGGATGTAGGTAGGGAGTTGGGCAGATTGTTGATGAAAGTGGAGAAAAGTAGGGGGCCTAGGATGGATCCTTGTGGGACACCAAGAGTGACAGGGAGTAGAGTGGATAGATGGTTGTCCCACAGTACAGCTTGTTTCCTATTAGTTAAATAGGAATTGAACCACTGTAAGGCTAGAGAGTCTAGAGAGAGAGATTTTAAGGTATCAAGGAGAAGTTGATGGTTAACCATGTCAAATGCCTTTGAGAGGTCTAAAAACAGTGCGGAAGAGAATAGGTTATTATTACGATTTTTATTTATGGTATCAGAGAAGGAAAGAAGGGCAGTAGTAGTGCTGTGGTAGGGTCTGAAGCCATGTTGAGAGTCTACAAGCAAGTTGTTATTTAAGAGATAGTTTAGGAGTTGGTGGTGAATACAGTGTTCCATTATTTTCGATAAAGGTGATAGGAGGGCGATAGGTCTAAAATTGGATAGTTCATTAGAGTTTCCACCTTTGTGGAGTGGAATGATGTGGGAGATTTTCCAGCAGGATGGAATTTTGGATTCTGTTATGGTTCTGTTTATTAAGATGGATACTGGGTATGCTATTTCTTTTGCAGCTAATTGAAGGAATTCAGCAGGAAGTTTGTCAGCTGAAGGTGTACAGGGTTTTAGTTTAGATAGTAGTTTCTGTATATAGGTAGTTGAGACGGTTTCCAGTTTTAGTGTATAGGTATTGTTGGGGATGGGAGTAGTTTGGAGGGGGGGGGGTGGAGTCATAGAGCTTGCAAGTGAGTTAACAGTTTGAGAGAAGAAATTGTTAAAGGTGTTGGCTATGATGTTAGGTTGTTCTTGTGCTAAGCTAGCTGGGGTAGGTGTTTTGGTATTGCCTGGATGGAGAAGTTTATTAATTCCTGACCAGAATTTTTTGGGTTTTGGTTGTGGTTTTGTTGGTATTGGAAGTTATAGTTTTTTTTATCTAGGATGACAAGTTTCTTTGTTTTGTTTCTTAGATGCTTGAAGGTCTGATGGTCAGTGGGGTTTTTAGTGGATCTCCATATTGACCATGATTTATTTCTCATTCTCATAGTTTGTTTAGTAGTAGCAGAGAGCCAAGGAGCTGCTTTGGATCTGATTTTAACTAGTCGGGATGGTGCATGTTGGTTTAGAATTTGTAAGAAGGTATTGTTGAAATGCATAACTGCATCATCTATTGGGAGGTATTTTAGTGTAGACCAGTTATATTGTTTGAGTTCAGTTTGAAAGGATGACAGATTGAATGCTGTTCTATTATATTTGGTCCGATAAGTAGGTTGTTTAGGGATGTTGCATTTTTTTTTAGTGATAAAGGTAAGGAGGTGGTCACTAATATTGTCTGGGAGTATGCCTGTATTATAGGAGAGGGGATTGTTGTTGGTTAGTATCCAGTCTAGGATTGTTTGTTTGTGGGTGGATTTGTTTATTCTAGTAGGAGAGTTAATGGTTTGGTGAAAGTTAAAGAGGTTAAGGTGTATGGTGGGTTTGGGGGATATGCAGGAGTTCCAGTCGACATTAAAGTCACCTAGGATAATGGTTTCCTGGGGGAAGGTGCTAGAGATCCAGCAAAGGATATTTTCTAGGGTGTGGATGTTCTTGCCTGGGGGGATGTAGGAACATATTATGTTTATAGATTTGGTTGTGTTGATTTGGAGTTTGGTGCATAGCATTTCAGCATTTCCTGGTGTGGGGGGGAAGGAGTTAATTAAAGTTAGCTGAAGTTGGGATTTAAAAAGGAGGGCCACCCCTCCGCCTTTTTTGTTAGTGCGGTCTAGTCTTAAGGTACTGTATCCTGGGGGGGTGAATTCATTGTCTTTTGTAGTAGGTTTAAGCCAGGTTTCTGTGAGGCATAGGATATCAAAGGCATAGAAATCAATTAAGGCATGGAGTTGAGTGATTTTGTTGTTAATGCTACGGATATTAAGATGAGCAATTGAGAGGGTTAGTGTAGGTGGTAGTTTGTATTAGAGGGCTCGGGTTTTGGGGGGTGTTGGGGCCAGGGTTGGGGTGGATATCTCCATATATAAGTAAAGGAGTTTGAGGTGGTTGAAGAGGTTTTGTATGTTTGAGTGATATTGGAATGAATCTCTTAGAGGTAGTCAGTTGGTAGCGGTGGGTTTTATGGAAGAGAGCGGGGAGATAGGGGCAGGTTGTTAGTATGTTAATGTGTGCTAGTTTGGGTAGGGGAAGTGTAGTAGTAGTATCTTTGTTTGAAGATGGAGTTTGAAGTAGTATGAGATTTTCATAGGAGGTAAGGGTGTAGATGAAGAGTAGAATGTTTAGGAGAAGTAGAGGTGAGAGAAACTTTAGGGTAGAGGGCATAGTTATATAGAGTAGGAGGTTGGAGTTAATAGGGGAGTAGGGAAATAGGAGGAGAGGTATTAGGAGAGGGTGTGGTGTAGGAAGTGAGGTATAAGATGGTGGATAAAATGGAGAAAATGTTATAGGTCGGTGAGTAATTAGGGGGTGTGTCTAGGGAAGTATAAATGTAGGACCCCTGGGGGTGGGTGGGAATTGGGGGTAGGGAGGGGAGCGGAGTGAGCGAACGGAGCGGGGAAGAACAAGACAACCAGTAGCAGAAAACAATCAGTCAGGAGGTAGAGAATAGGTGGAAGAGTAAAGGTGGGTTAGAAAGGTAGGGAAGACTTGTGTGGAGTTAGTAGTAGAATGCTGTAAAGTGTAGTAAAAGATGGGTATACAAAAGAAAGAAGGAGAAACAAGATGGAAATCAGGTTGAACAATTAAGAAGAGCAGTATGAGTTACTAATGATAGTGAGAGTAGGAGAATGAGATGACAAGAGCGCCACCTAGTGGCCAGGTAAAAGAGGGAAATAAAACAGATAAGTGAAACTGGAGGAAAAGTAAGTATGAATAGCAGGATGGAGGGAGGTCAGGGTAGAGGCAGTAGAGAGATATGACCAAGAGGGGAAGGAGGCAAAAACAAAAACTAAAGATAGGGGGGGGGGCTGCTGGTTTACCTGGGTAGGGTAAGACAAATGTCCCAGTGAGTAGTATTAAGTTAATCTAGTAATAGGACATACTTTCAACAATTATCAGGGAGGACAGTCCTTGCTTTTAGGGATGTAGCGTCCTATTCAGGATACTGGAGAATGTTGAGATGTCCACAGGGCCTCTTAGATTAAATTATGGATGGGAACCCTGGTGCACAATCTGTATAGTGAGCTATAGGTAAAGAGAAGAGAGAGAAACAAGCACAGGGGAGAGAAATGGTTATTTAGTGATATAAAGGTACATAACATTTAGCAAAATCCCTAGTGAAACATCAGCAGAGAGGTCTAATAATCAGAGCATTCAAACATTCACTAGGTTGCAAAAATATCAGAGAGCAGTCCTTATTTCTAGCGTGCACACTTAGATACTACAGATTGAGTGGACTAAAATGCCAGTACAATAATTCCTCAAAACACATTACATTTAGCAGTACACCCTTTAAATAAACAGCAGTGTCGCTTACAAAGGCAGTATATGTTAGCATACAGTAGTAAGAGAGCAGGTCCTTATCTTAGCAAGTTCACTTAGTGACTAGAGACTAAGACGCCATTACAAGTATACACTAGCAGAAAAGTTCAAAGATATAAAACAGTAATATAATGTGATAAACAGAAACCAGCAGAGGAGCTATACATTAGGTCATGACCAAAAATGTATCGTACATGAGTTGCTCTGGTGGATGTCTCAAAATCCCCAACAATGGTCTCGCCCCTTCAGCCCCCATCAGCCAAAAGTCACTGTGACCATGGATGCCTCCCTGATGGGGTGGGGGTGGGGCTATGTCAGGAAAACTCAGTCCAAGGCACCTGGTCGGAGACAGAGGCTCATTTGCATATCAGTGTCCTGGAACTGAGGGCGGTGCTATTAGCGCTGCAAGCATTTCACTTGATCCAGTCAGACAGCATGTCAGTAGTCTGGTACATCAACAAGCAAGGAGGCACCAGATCTTACCCATTATACCGAGAGGCTTTGAGAATGTGGCAATGGGTGATAGCTTCCAACCGCTTTCTAATTGCAGTGCACAATCCCGGGACCTCCAACGTGATAGCAGACAAATTGAGTAGGTGCATTCTACAACCTCACAAGTGGTCCCTCAATCCTGTGATAGCGGCCAAAATGTTCAACTGCTGGGGCCAGCCTTGCTGCTGTCTGTTCACCTCCCCACTCAACTACAAATGCAGCAACTAATTTGCCCTGATCCCCCCTCGGGGACAGTCGCCGAGAGACGCTCTAGTCCACGCTCGGCCCTCAGGTCTACTTTATGCTTATCTTCCTCTACCCCTCATTTCACAATTTTTGAAGAAAGCATGGCAGTTGAAGAGCAATGTGATCCTCATTGCTCCATATTGGTCTCGACAAGTTTGGTTCCCCTTCCTCTGGCCTCACATGCTAGATCCGACCATGGATTCTCAATCCAACTCCAATGTTGATCTCCCATCTGCAGGGTCTGACTCACCCCAATCTAACAAACCTGAAGCTGACAGCTTGGTTTCTCTGCTTCCAATGATTGCCAGGCAGGATAACCTCTCCTCTCTGGTGCACGATATTCTTATTGCATCTCATAAGACATCCACCTTCCATCTCAGCAAATGGAAAAGGTTTACGTTATGAGCAGCAAACAAACAATTGGACCCCTTGTCAGCCCCAGTTTTGGTGGTATTAGATTACTTATCAGATGTTTTTCAGTCTGGGGTATTGGCCTCTACTATTCATGTTCATTTAGTTGCCATTTCTAATTTCCACATTGGCTTCCAGGACTCTTCACTCATGTCACACAGACTCTGTAAGACTTTCTTGAAGGGCGTTTTTCACCTAAAACCTCCCTTTAGAGAACCAGTACAACCTTGGGATTTGGCCTTGGTTCTACAAGCCCTAACAGCTCCCCCCTTTGAACCTGCATCTTCATGTGATTTAAAGTACCTCTCTTGGACAGCTTTGTTTCTGGTTGCAATCACATCGGTCATATTTAGACAACTGGCTCATTACCACCCCGACCAGGCATCAGTTAACAAGGGCAAGAGATCAGGTTCTCCAGACATGTTCTTATCTGGGGATAACCATAAACTATGAGAAATCTGAACTAGAACCACCCCAAAATTTGGAGTTTATAGGAGCGCACTGTTCAACATAGTCAGTGATAGCCTGTTTACCTCTTTCAAGGGTTCAGACTGTATAAGGTCACAGGTCAGAAAAATAATGTACAGTGCCAGGATTTCAGCCCGCTTGGTCCTTCAAGTTCTAGGATCAATGTCAGCAGCAAAAGCACTAGTAGCTTTAGCCAGATTTTACATGAGGATCTCTCAGTGGATAAAAACTAAAAAAGTTCCACCCCGTAGATAAAGCCAGTTGTACTAAGTTTAAAATAAATGTAAAAGAAAAAGTAAAATCGATAAAATAAAGAAACTTTATTTACTTACTGCTTCTAGTTTAAAAACTTTCACCAGGTAGGCTTCTTCAGGCAAATGGTGAGTCAAGGAGAATAAAACATTTAAATAAACATCTCAGTTAATTAAGATCACGTGATGAGCAGATTTAAAGTAACATGCATTTAAAACGGACCTAGTGTAGAAGCATTGGAAAATAGCGTGCACGTAAAGTGCTTTAGTGCATTGGTGCGAAGTAGTTTACATTTAAAAGCTATTTATAATGTCAAAAAGTGAAAATACAAACACTCTTAAATATTGCTGTAAAGAAATATCGTATGATTTTATTATGTTTCACCTTAGGAATTGGTTTAATAGTAAATTCTCATTTAAACCAGGGGGTAGTTGTGCCTTGAAGCGTCTGATCCATTTATTTTTTAATACTTCTGTATAGTTTTTAATGTTCCCTCTAACATTTTCTGGAACAATTTGTAATATGAAAAAAAAATAATTTGTGTGAAGTATTAGTGTCTTTAACATACTTATAAAGTGAATTTGTATTTACTTGTTTCCATATATCAGAGAGATGCTCACAGATCCTATCCTTAAATCTAGTGTTAGATTTACCTATATAGAAGGCATTGTATGAATTACAAGCTGCCAATATATGTGATATTCTTAGTGTTACATGTTCCATAGATCCTCAATTTAAATTAATTTTAACTGGATGAGTAAAGTATGTTTCAGTATAAATTTATTTAAAAAATTTGCAATTGTTACATTTGAGTTCCTTTTTTGGTTGTAATTAATTTATTGATATTTATTTCTTACTCTTTTATAGCACAAGATGTTTTTAAGATTGTTATATCCCCTCTATCCAAAGCTAAGATGCTCAATTGTTATCTCTTTAAAAGCTTTAATATATTGTAACATAAGCCAATGATCTGAGGTTATCAATCTTCACTCAATCCTTGACTGTGGGCAAGGTTCCAAGCCTTGGAACCAACTCATCCATTTACTTCCAACTCGCGCCTTCCAAACTCTCGAGCTAGACTCTAACCATAATGCTCCTTTCCAAATTACCTCGCTTTGTGTGTCGGACACGTTCTACTCCTCTCAAGCTTTGCCTTCTGATTAATTTTTTTTTCCTTATAAGGCTCTTTTTCTAGTTTTATAAATCCCCTTTATACCTTCCGATGACTTTATTTCCCTACCTGCTCCTCTCATTGTATCTTTCCAGTGTGTGTGTTTGTCTCCCTTGCTTCCCTTTTTCTTCTGTTAGTAGTTTTCTATGTACTGTTCCTGGTACTCCCTTATACCTATCTAGGTTATTCTTGAATACCATTGCTGGTATCTCCTCTTTCCTCTTCTCTACCCCAAATAAAAAAAAAATCTTTCACTGTTCCTCTTTTTTTTGGTGAGTGTGTGTGTATCTTGGATATGGTTGAAAAATCAGACTCTTCAGCCAAGTCATCTAAGGGCACCTTGGGTTTCAGCAGGTGCCAAAAATTGAGATCGGAAAATGCCCAACTCAGATGGGTATGTTTGGTGTGTTTACTGTCTGGGTAAAGTTCACCTCCAGGAAAATTGCTCGATATGCCATGGTTTCTCTGCCAGGACACAGACTGAATGGAGAAATAAACTTATTGTAAAAGGATTACTGAAAGGGTACTTTGAAGAAGCCATTTCTGGGTCCAGGACCAAAACCAGTTCATGTTCCTTTTCCTCCTCTTCTTCCAAAAAGCAAACGTCCTTGATTCCAAGGACTTCTTGGGTACCACCTAAAAATATTTAGAAACAGCCTTCAGTGTCTACAGCTCCTTCGGCACTGAATGGCAAAAAAGATTCGGCACCTACCAAACTTTTGGATTCGACTAACTGAGCCAAGAAAATCATTGGTACTGGAGCAGACAGATGTAATTTTCTATACCAAGGTCTAAATATTCTCCCTCAATGGCTCCATTCAAGGATCGACCACAGAGCCCCTTTGTTGAACCGAGACCCACTAGGTCTCCTTTGACTTAATCGGTTCAATCCACTAAGAGCCTCTTGAAATTGGACAGCATGAGGCCAGTGGATCAGCTCCTAACCGTGATGGGATTACCTTCCTCTTCGGTTCCTAGCCAAGTCAGCAGCAGGACTGGTCATGCTTTGACAGTCTTTGATTCCTTCTCCAACTTCGAGCAAGTCATTGAAGTCCCTGGCACCGACCTGTTTGGCTCCAACTGTCTTGGTTCTGGTAAGAACATCTTCTTCAGAACTGAGAATTGCCTTGAGTTCCTCCAGGTTTTCAGAACTGGAGGTCTTCTGGGGTTGGAACTTTGTGGCTGGTTCCGAGGAGCATAAGTTCTTTAATTTCAGAGCCTTCCATGCCCCTTGGTGCTGTAGCTTTCATTGGATTGACCTAGGCTCTGGTTTTGGGAGTCGCCTCCTCTGTGCAAGGTGGGATCATGGTTCCGAAGAAGTCTGTTTTGGTTCCCGGCCGTCATCCCTCTATGGGAGGGCTGGCCACCTGAAACATGGAGAAGGCCTTGTCCATTGTGGACTCTGCCTTTGCCATTTCTGTCAGTCCAGACGTCTACTTCCCCTAGACCAGAGCTTCCATCAGTCTCATCACTGGGACAGAGGGCACAAAAGCCCTAGGAAAGACCCACTTTGATGGTTTACTCTTCGGATACTTCCCTGGAAAAGCCCCCTGAGGAAGTGCCTGTGAAGAAGTGCAGGAGGAAGCACTTAAAACTCCCCAGAGGAGTCCCATCACTGAGCATACTGATTTTGATGAGGGAGAAGGTTCCCCCCATCACTTTCTGATGATGTTTCCTTTGGGAACATCCTGGAAATCTTTAAGCAGAAAGGTGGCTGGACTTCCCTCCAGCCTTCCTCGGAGGAGTCTGTATACCTGGAGGCTTTTCATGCCCAACCCTCTACCTCTTGGATCTCGCCGCCCACTGACGACCTCATTAAATTGATCACCCAGTGAGTGTGGAAAATTCCTGACTCCATTGAACTGATCCCCAAGAGGCCTGACCAGATCCTTTCTGCTCCCAAAGAAGAACAGCATTGGGCTAAAGGTATTCCAGTAGATGCCATGGTGATAGCGGCAGCCATGAAGAAAGAAGTTGCTGAGGAGAGTCCTACTCTCCATCCTCCTAACAAGGAGTTTAGGACTATGGAGAGATTTGGGAAGTGCATTTGCACTTCATTGACCTCCCCTCTCAAGTCTTTGAACTACATGGCGCACTCTACCAGATTGCAGAGAGATTTAAAAAAAAAGAGCTGTCGGATACTCTCTCAGGAGCGGTAACTGAAGGGGTATGAGACAAAGTTACTTCTCAGTTCTCTACTCTTGAAGCAATTTCCAATTCGTCCACGAGACTGATTGTCCACGCAGCCAAAGGGGGGACTAGAGCAACGGGGTTCAGGCATAGCCCTTAGGAGACATGCCTGGATGAGCTTGTGTGATTTTTCAGAGCCATTTAAATATTCATTCATCAGTGCTCCATTTGACGGATCATCTCTGTTTGGACCAAAAGTGAAAGACACACTTACCAGATGTGAGAAAGATGGGAAGACCCTTTCTGCAGTAAGCGTATGTTTCTCCACTCATCAATGGTCCTATTCCAGGAACCAGAGAAGTGGGAGACTGATTCAAAAAATCCCAAGGGCTTTTTCAAGACTCACGTGGCAAAGACTTCCTCCAGGGCAGATGTGGGAAGTACAAATGGAAGACACCATCCTAGAGGCAGAGGTGGCCTGCAGAACCAGAGGTCCAGATAATCTTTCTCTTGTAGCTCCTATCAGCTCTCCTGAACAGCGGCCTGACTGCCTTCCTCTGGAGGCAGTCTGGGGACGATTATCCTAGCACCAAGCCACCTGGCAACAAATAACATTGGACAAATGGGTACAGGGAATCATTTCCAGACGTTATAGTATTCCACTTTCCTCAAGTCCAAAAACCCAAAAAGACTCCCGGCTGTTACACACGGTCACAGGGAGGCAGCAGTAGTAGAAATTCCAAAACTGCTAAAAAAAAAAAAAAAGGGTCATCCAAGAAGTTCTACCAGACCAAATAGGATCCAGGTTCTACTCAAGAATCTTTTTAATGCCAAAAAAAAAAAAAATGGGACTGGAGACCCACTTTGGATCTCAGCCAGTTCAACAAGGCTGTTCAGCAAACCAAATTCTGGATGGTCTCTGTACACTTCCATTCTTGGAAAAAGACAATTGGATGTGCTCTATTGATATTCAGGATGCTTATTACCACATAAAAATGGACAAATGCTCCAGAAGATTCCTGCGCTTCTGGCTGGGAGCTAGTCATTTTCAGCTCAGAGCACTGTCCTTTGGGCCTCATCACATCCTCCAGGGTGTTTACCAAATGCATGGCAGTGGTAGCAGCTCATCTCAGACTGTAAGAATTTGGGGTTTTTTCATACCTCAACGATTAGCTCTTTACCGCTACCACCAGGTGTCATCTAGAACGGGCAAGGGATTGCACTCTTATTTTTTGCTGTTCTCTAGGCATTGCAATAAATTACAAAAAGTCAAATCTGCAACCATCACAACAACTAAAATTCATCGGAGCTCTGTTAGATACAGTTGCAGGTCTTGCTTCACTCCCTTCGGAAGGACTATGAAGAATCGGGTCACAAGTCATCAAGATTATCCAGAACAAAAGTGTTCCTGCCAGATTAGCCCTACAAGCATTAGGCTCGATGGCAGCTTCAGTCACTCTAGTTCCCTTAACCAGATATCACATGCGAATTGCACAATGGCTGCTTGCCTCCCAGTGATCTCTGGCAGATCAGCCTATGTTGCACAACATCTTAGTTCCTGTTTGCAGTGATGGGTAATTATCATAGTGGCTGCATTCCAATGAAATTCTCTCAGCCCATCCATTCTTTTTTACACGGCCCCAAGCCATAGTGACCACAAATGCTTCCCAGATGGGGGGGGACATTATCTGGGAAGGACAGTCCAAGGCACTTGGTCCCAACTGGAGACCAATCTGCACATCAGTGTTCTAGACATGAGGGCGGTGCTGTTAGGGTTGCAAGCATTTCAAGATGCCCTTTCCTTGGGAACAGATCAGATGTCCTTCAAGAATGCAACTGCAGTCCTGACATATAGGTTGTCCTGTCTCAGGCAGCCCTTCGGTTGGCCGGATTCCAAAGTCTGGGTCCGGCGTCGGCTGATGTCGCCTCTTCCCCGACGTCAGAGCGGCTGGGGTATAAAAGCATCAGCCGACGCCATCTTCTCCAGTCTTTCTTGCCGCGCGTTGCCCAAAGCAGAAGCAGTTCGCAAGTGCCGGTCGGTCAGCTCCTGTGTTTTCAGTTACTGAAGTCATCAGAAAGCTAAGTACCCCGTTGGGGAACATTTTTCTTGCCTCAGCCGATGTCAGAAAAAATTGAAAAGGTTAATAATTGTTTGTCTTGTGGTAAACAAATACCTCATAAGGACTTCCATTCTTACTGCCTTCCCTGCGTGGGCCCAGACCCCGACGTCTCGGCCTGTGCTGCCTGTGCTTGCTTTAATAAGCGCACACTCGGGTGCCGGGCAGAATTTGCCGAAGACTTTTTTGGCGAAAATTACACTTATATCATGCCGTCGGAACAACCGACAGCACTTATTTCCAAAAAAACGCAAGGACCGGGACCGACATCCTTGGCCTGCGTCGTCCACCGATACCACGCCTAAGCCTTCCACGAGTGCATCGGTCTCTTCGGAGGCGGTAATTCTACCGCTCCAGGCCGACTACACCACTTTACCGCGTACTTCGGTCCAGGAGGTTTCCCCGGTGCCGGTTGTTGATTTTCCTCACGAAACCAAAGCTCAAGATTTACCTGACACCATATCAGTGGATAAAGTTACTCCTGCACGTGGGGCAGCTAGGCCTCCGGTCTCCATGTCCATCAAGGCCTACACACATGCTAAAGCTGCCAGCCAGGCTAAGGCCCATCCTCCTAAAACTTTTTCCCAGGGCCCCTCTTCTGATAAACAGATCATGACCCTAGCTGCAGATCTAATCTCTCTAATCAGAGGTTCTCAGTCGCATCCAGACAGGGGTTCTCAGCCTCCTGCAGATAAAAGGCCTAGGACTGAGCAGACAGATACCCTCTCTTCGGATGAAGCCTCTAGGGATTCAGAGCACTCAGATACCCAGGAAGAATCCTTCCAGGCCTAGGAGGACTCTGATGCTGAGGAATCAATTCCTTCTGCCTCTCCTCCAGAGGATATTTCTTTCGGAGAAGTTCTCCACTCCATGAGAGAGCATTTTCAGTGGCAGGGTCAGGAATTTTCTGACTCCAGGAAAAGGCTATGTACCTTCCTTAAGTTACCCCAGCACAGACCATTAGCTATTCCTCCAGTGTTGGATGTCTTGGATGATGTATACTCAGACTCCAGTGCTTCCCCTGATTCTCTCCCTCCTGCTTTTGTCAAGCCAGACAGATATTACAGGATTCCTGAAACTCATAAGCATCTTTTTAAGGCCCACTCTGTGGATCTAGAAACTATTTCTCAGGGGCTCAAAGGAGTGGCTACTTCCTCGGCTAAAAACCCTTTGCCCGCAGACAGGGAATCAAGGTCCCTGGAGAGATGGGGCAAAAAAGTTTACACCTCTTCCACCCTTGCCATGAGGTCACTTAACTGTCTTTTTCATATGTTTCAGTACCAGGATTACTTAATGGATGATTTGCAGAAAAAGTTAGCCTCTCCTGAGCCTATAGATAGAAAGGCATTGCAGGATTTGGTTCATAACACTCAACAGGTTAGCAATCATTTTCTTCAGTGTGGTTATAATGCATTGGAAGCTTCATGTAGGGCAGCTATGACAGGGGCCGTTATACGTAGACATGCTTGGCTGAAAGAACAGCCACTGCCAGACCATGTTAAAGTAAAGCTCCTAGATGCACCTCTGGAAAAACAGAAGCTTTTTGGTGCTAATGCACAGGATGTGTTTAAGTCTATTGAGGAAAAGGCTAAATCAGTACAGACAGTCAAGGATTTCCTCCAGGTTCAGCCACCCAGATTCAACAGGAATTGGCCTTCAAAGAATTGGTCCTTTCCAGACACTGACAAATTTCAAAGGGGAAAAAACAGGCGTGCTCGAGGTAGAGGGCAATACCGAGGCTCCTACAGGGGCCGCCAATGGCAACCACCAAATCAGAGAAGTGGCGCAGGGAGTTCAGCTGCACCACAGGGACAATCACAATGACTTGACTTTCACTCTGCCGACCAAGGCTCAAAGAGAAGCACCTCTAGGCGGAAAATTATCCTTATTCTCAAAGAACTGGCACATTTTAACCAAGGACAAATGGATTCTGGACATAGTAGACAAAGGTTACAGGTTCCACTTCCACACCTTACCAACGAGACAAGGCATGCCAAATCTGCCACAAAATCAAAGGGCAGAGGCACTCATACAAGTTTCAAAGTTGTTACAAATAAAAGCAATAGAAAAGGTTCACAAGGCCAGGGATTCTATTCAAGACTGTTCCTTGTTCCAAGAAAAGAAAAGCAATGGAGACCTATACTGGACTTGTCCGCTCTAAACACTTTTCTCGTGCCAAAATTCAAAATGCTGACTTTACAGCAACTCCTTCCCATGCTGGGCAAGGGGTCTTGGCTGGTTACTCTGGACCTCAAGGAGGCATACCTGCATGTCCCAATCAGACACAGTTGCAGAAGATACCTCAGATTTCTTGCAGGGTCAAAGCATTATCAATTCTCAGCATTGCCGTTTGGCTTATCTACTGCGCCCAGAGTACTCACGAAATGCCTGGCATCAGTAGTTGCACATTGCAGGCTCCAGGGGATTCAAATATACCCTTACCTGGACGACTGCCTTATACAAGCAGACAGCAAAGAAACCTTGATAAGAAACTTGGACTATGTCATTCAGTTACTACAGGCTTTGGGATACACAGTCAACATTTCAAAATCAAGACTACTGCCATCCCAACAGATTATTTTTCTAGGAGCCAAATTGGACACACATTCACAAATGGCTTTCCTCACAGAGGAGAAACAAGAACTTTTACCAGATTACTTCAAAAGCCTAGCAAAGCTCACCCAGCTGACCGCAAGGAAAATCCTGCAGGCCCTGGGGTTCATGGCATCTTGCATTCTTCTGGTACCTCTGGCAAGACTACACATGAGAAAGTTACAATGGTACCTAAAAAGCTTATGGTCTCAACACAGCCACAATCTAGAAGACGTAATACCACTCATTCCATGCCTGCAAAGGGAATTTTTGTGGTGGGCTCAAGCAAGTCATTTAAACAAAGGCATGTCTTTCACCAAACCTCTAGCAAGTCAAATCATTACAACAGACGCCTCAGATCATGGATGGGGGGCGCATATGGAGGGCAGATGCATTCAAGGGCAATGGACTCACAGGGAAATGCATCTGCACATAAATCAAAAAGAGATGTTGGCAGTGATACATGCAATCGAGGCCTTTGGGAAATCCCTTCAACAAGGTCATCTGCTAATAAGGACAGACAACACCACTGTCATGTGGTATATAAACAAGCAGGGAGGCACTCACTCTTACCCCCTCTGCAGACTAACAATGACTCTTTGGGAAAAGTCCCTGAATCTGAACATCCACTTGCAATCCCAGTTTGTTCCAGGCAAGGACAATGTTCTGGCGGGCAGGCTGAGCAGAAATTTGTTGGATCCGCACGAATGGAGGCTGCATCTACACATTTTCTCACAAATAACAAGTGCATGGGGAAGACCGGACATAGATCTCTTTGCTTCTCACCTCAATCATCACCTGAAGAAGTTCTGCTCAAGGACGCACCATCCTCTAGCCTGGAGAACGGATGCTCTCTCCTTCAGCTGGAATTCCCTAACAGTTTATGCATTCCCTCCTCTACCATTACTGACCAAGGTGTTACTGAAGATCAAAGCAGAACAACCAAAAGGAATTTTGATAGCTCCAGACTGGCCAAGGCAGCACTGGTATCCATTGCTACTGAGCATAACTCACACCAAACTGTGGCCCTTGCCTCAATGGCCTCTGCTTCTAACTCAACACAATTACAGAACTGCTCATCAAAACCTGCAAACATTGCAGCTGACAGCTTGGAGGGTTCTATGACTTTCACCCATATCTCTCTTTCCAAAAAAGTACAAGAAATCTTGCTGGAAGCACGCAGACCTTCCACCAGAAAAACCTATTCAGCCAAGTGGAAGAGATTCATCATCTGGAATGCCAACAAGGGCCAGAATGCATCAGTAATGAGCATACCACAGATATTAGAATACTTGGCAGAAATGTTTCATAGTGGCCTCTCATATTCTTCCATAAAATTTCACACTTCAGCAATCTCAGCAAAATACAACTGTGACCCACCTGTGTTTTCGCATCCCTTGCTAAGACAGTTTCTAAGAGGGATAAAGAATATCAAACCTCCCAGAAAACCACCAATACCTGCATGGGACCTCAATTTTGTCTTGGAAAAATTAACTCTTCCTCCTTTTGAACCAGCAGCATCTTCAGAAATGCAATTTCTCTCCTGGAAAACGGTTTTCCTGTTGGCAGTTACCTCAGCAAGAAGAGTCTCAGAGATACAGGCCCTCATGGCAGTACCTCCCTTTCTCATTTTTCATCAGGACAGAGTTTCTCTAAGAACCAATCCTTCATTCATGCTAAAAGTGATATCCAGGGTGTGTCTAAATCAAGCAATTCACCTGCCTACTTTCCTTCCCAATCCTCAAAATAAGGGGGAAAAGTTGCTGCACACTTTGGACATACACAGACAATTACGCTACTACTTGGACAGAACAAAGACCACCAGAAAGTCTGATCAACTATTTGTAGCCTATGCTGCTGGAGTGCAAGGAAAGGCAATCTCCAAACAAACCATTTCAAAATGGATTGGACACTGCATCAGATTCTGTTACTCTTTCCATGGAAAAGGGGTGCCAGCCAATATTAGGCCACACTCCACCAGAGCTATAGCCACATCCACAGCCTTTCTAAGAAGAGTGGCTTCAAAGGACATTCTAGAGGCTGCTACATGGAGCTCCGTGCATACATTTACCAAACACTACAACCTGCCTTTATACTCCAGATCACGAGCAGGCTTTGCTTCGGCAGTCCTGCAGGGCATTTTAGCTACACCATCCCTTTCTTAGATCCTACCACCCTCAGCTTGGCTATGGTATTCAACCCATATGTCAGGACTGCAGTTGCATTCTTGAAGGACATATTACAGATGTCCTTCAAGGATGCATCTGCAGTCCTAACAAATGGGTTGTCCTGCCTCAGGCAGCCCTTCGGTCGGCCGGATTCCAAAGTCTGGGTCTGACCTCAGCTGATGTCGCACTTCACCCGACGTCATAGCTGCTGTCAATTGGGTATAAAGGCATCAGCCGACGCCATTTTCCTCAGTCTTTCTTGCCGCGCGGTGCCCGAAGCAGAAGCTGTTCGCAAGTGCCGGTCGGTCAGATCCAGAGATTTCTACTACCGAAGACTTCTAAAAAGCTAAGTACCCCGTTGGGGACTCTTTCTTGCCTCAGCCGATGTCAGAAAAAGTAAATAATTGTTTAACTTGTGGGAAACAAATACCTCATAAGGATTTCCACTCTTACTGCCTTCCTTGCTTAGGCCCAGACCACGACGTAGCAGCTTGTCTAGCCTGTGCTTCCTTCAACCGACGGACACTTAGACGTCGGTCGGAGTTTGCGAAGCAGTTTTTTGGTCCCGCTTTTGCTTACAAAATGCCGTCGGAGACACCGACTTCACAATTAGCTAAAAAGCGTAAGGAAAAGGACCGACACTCGCGGTCCGCGGTTTCGGCCGAAACCACGGTTAAGCCAACCGTGAGTGTCTCGGTTTCGGCTGAAACAGAGTCCACGGTTCTTCCTTCGGCCGAAAGCATACCTCCTACAGCCGAGGCCTCACACAGCATGGCTGAATCTGCTACTGAAATTTCTCCTGCTGTAGCAGGCACCCAGGATTTATAAGTTACTATTCCTTTGGACATATCAACTCCTGCTCGTGGAGCTGCTAGGCCTCCTGCATCCATGTCTATCAAGGCTTTCTCTAGGGCTAAAGCAGCTAAATCTTCTAAGGCCTTGCCTGCTAAAACCCCCTCACACAGGCCTAGCTCTAGTTCCCAAATGCTCAGCCTGGCAGAGGATCTCATTTCTTTGATCAGGGGATCCCAACCTCACCCTGACAGGGCCTCTCATCCCCCTCCAGAGAAGAGGCCTAGAGCAGAGCCCCCTGAACCAGTTTCTACGGATTATTCCTCTGATGATTCAGAAAACTCAAATCCTCCAGAAGGCCCTTATTCTCCATATGAGGATTCTGACGCAGAAGACTCCATCCCTTCTGCCTCTCCTCCTGAAGAATTTTCTTTTGGGGAAACCTTGCATGCTATGAGGGAGCAATTTCAATGGCAGGGCCAGGATTTTTCAGATTCTAGGAAACGGCTAAGGACCTTTTTACATTTGCCACAGCATAGGCCTTTAGCCATTCCTCCAGTACTAACAGTTGTGGATGATGCATTCAATGATGCTTGTACTGCCCCTGACTCTCTTCCCCCGGCCCCTGCTAAGCCCGACAGATACTACAGGGTCCCGGACACACATTATCACTTGTATAAGGCTCCTATTGCAGATCCTGAAACTATTTCTCAGGGCCCCAAAGCTGTAGCAACTGCTAAAAACCCCCTCCCCTCTGAAAGAGAATCTAGAGCATTAGAGAGATGGGGTAAAAAAGTTTATACTTCTGCTACTCTTTCGGCTAGGGCCTTAAACTGTCAATTCCACATGATCCAGTATCAGGAATTTTGTTAGATCAGCTAAATAAAAAACTATCCTCTCCTGAACCTATAGACCGTAAGTCCCTTCAGGATTTGGTACATAACACTCAGCAGGTCAGTAATCATTCCTTAAAATGTGGCTATGATGCACTGGAGGCTTCCTTTAGATCAGCTATGACTGGTACAGTGATCAGAAGGCATGCATGGTTAAAAGAGCAATCCTTACCAGACCATGTAAAGTCAAAGCTCCTAGATGCTCCCATGGAGAAACTGTTTGTTTGGCTCCTCTGCACAGCAAGTGTTAAAGAAGGTGGAAGAAAAAGCAAAATCTGTCCAAACAGTCAAGGATTTCTTACAAGTACAGCCTCCTAGGTTTAGTAGGAATTGGCCTTCGAAGAATTGGTCCTTTCCAGACACCTCCAGAGCACAGAGAGGAAGAAATAGGTGCTCAAGAGGCAGAGGTCAATTCAGAGGTGCCTACAGGGGACGTCAGTGGCAGCCTAGCAACCAGAGAAGTACTGCCACAGATCCAGCTACTACCACTTCCACAGGACAATCACAGTGACTTGGCTCTGATACCGCCTACCAGGGAACAACTGGAAGCACCCTTAGGCGGAAAGCTAGCCTTATTTTCAGTAAACTGGCATTACATTACAGGAGACAAATGGATTTTACAGACAATAGACAAAGGTTACAGGTTTCACTTCCATACTCTACCAAGGAAGAGAGGAATGCCAAACCTACCACCAAACCAAAAAGCAGACGCTCTAGGACAAATCAACCACTTACTAAGGATGAGAGCTATAGAAAAGGTACCGGCTATGGAACAAGGACAAGGATTTTACTCCAGACTTTTCCTGGTACCAAGAAAAGAAAACCAATGGAGACCTATTCTCGACCTGTCCGCTCTGAACACATATCTCATTGTTCCAAAATTCAAAATGCTGACGCTACAGCAACTTCTTCCCATGCTGGGCAAGGAGTCTTGGCTGGTGACTCTAGATCTCAAGGAGGCATACCTGCACGTCCCTATTCGACCAGATTGCAGAAGATACCTCAGATTTCTTGCAGGATCAGAGCATTATCAATTCTCAGCATTGCCCTATGGCTTATCTACTGCGCCCAGAGTTTTCACGAAATGCCTGGCATCAGTAATTGCTCATTGCAGGCTTCAGGGAATTCAAATTTATCCATACCTGGACGACTGCCTGATACAAGCGGACAACAAGAACAAATTAACAAAAGATTTGGAAAAAGTTATTCACCTATTACAGGCCTTGGGATACACAGTCAACATAAAAAAGTCAAGGCTGGTACCATCCCAAAGGATTACATTCTTGGGTGCAGAACTGGACACATCAAATCAAATGGCATTTCTCACAGCAGAAAAGCAAAAACAACTACCACTCTATTTCATGGCATTAACAACGCAGACCCAGCTTACAGCAAGGAAAGTCCTGCAAGCACTGGGTTACATGGCATCCTGCATAATATTGATCCCACATGCCAGACTACATATGTGGAAGTTGCAATGGTACCTAAGGAATTTATGGTCTCAGCACAAGCACAGCCTAGAAACCCAAATTCCAATAATTCCATGCCTGAAGCAAGAATTCCTCTGGTGGGCTCAGGCCTGTCAGTTGAACAAAGGACTGCCTTTCCACAGCCCTCACCCAAGCCAGACTATCACCACGGACGCCTCAGACCTCGGTTGGGGGGCACACATGGCAGACAAGTGTATACAGGGCCTATGGACACAGGACCAGCTGAACCTACACATAAATCTAAAAGAGATGCTGGCAGTGAAACAGGCAATTCAGACATTCAGACCGTTTCTTCAACAAGGTCATTTGCTGATAAGGACGGACAACACCACAGTTGTGGTATATCAACAAGCAGGGAGGCACACATTCATATCCTCTATGCCGGA
This sequence comes from Protopterus annectens, assembly GCF_019279795.1. Lineage (NCBI taxonomy): Eukaryota > Metazoa > Chordata > Ceratodontiformes > Protopteridae > Protopterus > Protopterus annectens. Next base: position 1,999,111,227 of record NC_056731.1, read on the forward strand.
TGGCAATGGACCTGTGGAATGTGGCCCTGAACCTCAACATTCAGCTCCAGGCCATATTTGTGCTAGGAAAAGAAAATATACTAGCAGACACCTTAAGCAGAACTACCACGGATGCCCACGAATGGATGCTGCATCCGGACATCTTCAAATCCATTACAAAGAAATGGGGACTACCAGAAATAGACCTGTTCGCATCCCCACACAACCACCAATTGAGAAAATTCTGCACAAGGACATACCACCCACTTGCTTTGAAGGTGGACTCCCTATCCTTCAGTTGGGAAAACCTAACAACATATGCATTCCCACCTCTTCCTTTGATGCACAAAGTGCTACTGAAGATCAAAGAAGATCACCCAAGGATCATACTGATAGCTCCAGACTGGCCGAGGCAGCATTGGTACCCGCTTCTGAGGAGCATGTCTCGAGCACACGCATGGCCTCTACCTCCAGTTCCTTTGCTGCTAACACAGAACAACTTCAAGATCCTGCATCCAAACTTGAAAACACTGCAGCTAGTTGCTTGGAATCTTACATAAGACAAAATAACCCAGAATTATCTCAGAGGGTTAAAGACATTATCCTGGAAGCTCGCAGACCCTCCACAAGGAAGACCTATTCAGCAAAATGGAAAAGATACCTCATTTGGAGTGCAGCAAAAGGAGAAAATGTATCCTTGGCAAACATAGCTAACATCCTGGAATATTTAGCAGAGCTTTTCCACAATGGCCTGTCTTACTCCTCCATCAAGATTCATGCATCAGCAATTTCAGCAGAATATAACATGGATCCTCCAGTCTTCTCTCATCCTCTACTCAGGCAGTTTCTGAGAGGAATTAAAAATGTAAAGCCTCCAAGGAAGCCACCTTTGCCTACATGGGACCTAAACTTTGTGCTAGAAAAGTTAACACTTCCCCCTTTTGAACCAGCAGCAACAGCAGAATTACAGTTCTTGTCTTGGAAAACTGCTTTCCTGCTTGCAATCACTTCAGCAAGAAGGGTTTCTGAATTACAGGCATTAATGGCAGTACAACCCTTCCTTATCTTCCATCAGGATAGAGTGTCCTTGAGAACTAACCCTACTTTTATGCCAAAGGTGGTCTCCAGGGTATCATTGAACCAAGCAATCCACCTACCAACATTCTTCCCCAATCCACAGAACAGGGGGGAAAGACTACTGCATACCTTGGATGTACACAGGCAATTGCGCTACTACCTGGACAGAACCAAGACCAATAGAAAAACTGACCAGCTTCTGGTAGCATATGCAGCAGGAATGGAAGGAAAAGCTATTTCAAAACAGACAATCTCAAAATGGATAGGAAATTGCATTAGATTTTGTTACTCCTTTCATGGAAAGACAACTCCAGAAAACATCAGACCTCACTCCACAAGGGCTACAGCCACTACTACAGCTTTCTTACGAGGAGTGGCTACCAAAGACATTTTAGAGGCTGCTACTTGGAGCTCCGTGCATACATTTGCCAAGCACTATAATCTGCCTTTATACTCCAGATCCCGAGCAGGTTTTGCCACTGCTGTTTTGCAAGGGATCTTAACTACACCATAATCTTCTTAGTGCCTCCTCCCCCAGTTTGGCTATGGTATTCTACCCATTTGTTAGGACTGCAGATGCATCCTTGAAGGACATAGTACAGTTTTGTACCTACCATAAATGTAGATGTCCGAGAGGTATGCATCTGCAGTCAGGATTACCCACCCTCCTTCCCCTCTGTGGTACTCCTAGGGTATTTGCCCATCTTATAGCTAGCTGGGGGAATCTATTACGGTGTATTTGTTTGTATATATGTACATACATGCTTATTTTTGTTTGCTCTCTACTGTTTGGAATCATTTACAATTATCCAAATTTAGCCTTCCTAGAGGGCACCTGGCATCTGGGGCAAGAAACACTGAGGAAAATGGCGTTGGCTGATGCCTTTATACCCAATTGACAGCAGCTATGATGTCGGGTGAAGTGCGACATCAGCCGAGGCCAGACCCAGACTTTGGAATCCGGCCGACCGAAGGGCTGCCTGAGGCAGGACAACCCATTTGTTAGGACTGCAGATGCATACCTCTCGGACATCTACATTTATGGTAGGTACAAAACTGTACTTTTTGTACCTACCATAAATGTAGATGTCCGATAGATATGCAACTGCAGTCAGGTTTTCCCTCCCTCCTACCCCTCTGTGATTCTCTTTTTTGGGTCCACTCCCCCTTTTTCAAATTAGCTGGGGATATCTGTTATGGTGTATCTGTTTATTACTGTTGTGCATGTCTGGAATTTTTATCCATTCTCTAAATTTAGCCTTCCTTGGAGGGCACCTGGCATCTGGGGCAAGAAACACTGAAGAAGATGGCGTCGGCTGATGCTTTTATACCCCAGCCGCTCTGACGTCGGGGAAGAGGTGACATCAGCCGACGCCGGACCCAGACTTTGGAATCCGGCCGACCGAAGGGCTGCCTGAGGCAGGACAACCCATATGTCAGGACTGCAGTTGCATATCTATCGGACATCTACATTTATGGTAGGTACAAAACTGTACTTTGTCTGGTACATCAATAAACAAGGAGGAACCAAATCTTACCCACTTTGTCGAGAAGCCCACAGAGTTTGGCAATGGACGATTTCTTCCAACCACTTTCTCACGGCAACACATATCCCAGGGAGCTCCAGTGTGATAGCAGACAAACTGAGCAGGACTGTTTTGATGCCTCACAAGTGGTTTCTCAATCCTGTGGTGATGGAAAAGATCTTCCGTGTCTGGGGCCAACCTTGGTGCGATCTGTTTGCATCCCCTCAGAACAAGTGCAACAGTTACTTTGCCCTGTTCCTCCCTCAGGAGGAGTCCCAGAGGGACGCTCTTCTCAACGATTGGCCCCCTTGTTTCCTCTATGCCTTACCATCAACTCCCCTGATATCTTAATTTCTAAAACAAGCCAAGAGGTTGAAGAATACCATAATCCTCATTGCCCCGTTCTGGCCTCAGCAAGTTTGGTTTCCCTTCCTTTGGCCTCATCTACTACGGAAACGTTGGATTCTGGACCCAGCTCTGGATCTATTGTCTCATCCAGAGGGAATAGTTCATCTGACTCTCCAACATCTCAAACTCACTGCATGGCTTTTCCAATTCCCATGATTGCCACTCATTCTTACCTTTCCTCTCCTGTCTGTGAAATCATTGTGGCCCGTCATAAACCTTCTGCTCGGAAACTGTGCCAGTTTAAATGGGAAAAATGTCCTAGATGGGCTCTCAGTAATGAGCTTGACTCTTATGCAATCCCTGTACATAAAGTTTTGGATTTTTAGCTGACCCCTATCAAACTGGATGTTCATCGTGTTTCACTGTTGCAGTCATTACACTTGGGTTATCCTGCTGGTAGGCTATCCGCAGTCGGCCTGAATTCCAATGTCTTGGTCCGGCGTTGGTTGCTGTCGCCTCTTCCCTGACGTCAGTGTGCCAGGGGTATAAAAGATGCAGCCGATGCCATTTTCTTCAGTCTTTCTTGCCATGTGGTACCCAAAGCAAAAGCAGTTTGCAAGTGCCGGTCGGCCGACTCCTGAGATTTTCAAAGACGAATTTTAGATCCGAAGTCTTCATTAAAGTTAAGTACCCCATTGGGGAAACTTTTTTCTTGCTCCAGACCAATGTCAGAAAAAGGTTAACAGTTGTATTTCTTGTGGGAAGCAAATACCTCATAAGGATTTTCATTCTTACTGTATTCCTTGCCTAGGCCCTGATCACAACGTTGCTAACTGTCGGTTTTGTGCTAGATTTAACCAACGCACTATTAAGCGTCTATATGATTTTGCCTTTCATTACTTTGGTCGAAGATTCTTGGTTTACGCTTTGCCGAAGGACACTTTAGAGACCGGAAACATTGTTTTTTTCTATTTGTGAAGATTCAATTATATAATGCCGTCGGAACAGCTGACGACCGATGTTTACAAAAAGCGCAAGGAAAAAGAAAAGGACAGGCATCCGAGGTCCAAAACCGGCGACGAGGCTACCACTAAGCCAGTTGCCGGTTCGCCGGTTCTCAGTGAGGCGCTTTCGCAGCCCTTGATGCCCGCTGCCGACTCCCACGTGGGGCCAACTAGGCCTCTGGATACTCAAGGTATTGGACACTCGGAAACTATCCCCTCAGATGGGTCTGGAGCCGCTGAGCAGGCATCTGCTTCCGAGAGTGTTTTCAGACCTACACAGTTGTATGTTAAGCCAACCACAGCTTCAAAGACAAAGACTAAAGCACTAAAGACAAAGAAACAAGTACAGCATTCTCCTGGACAGACTTCCATGCCTAAAAAACAGATGTTCAAAATGGCCGAAGACCTAATTACCTTGATCAGGGGTTCCCATCCCCCTCCTGTTAAGAGGCCTAGGCAAGAGACAGTATATGAATCTTCAGATCAGGTTTCCATTTCCTCTGACTCCTCCTTTGAACAGGAATACTCTCTTCCTCCTTATGAGGATTCTGATGCTGAAGAATCTATCCCTTCAGCCTCTCCTCCTGAGGATTATGCTTTTGGGGAAACCCTGCATACCATGAGGGAACACTTCCACTGGGAGAGCCAAGGCTACTCAGAATCAAAGAAAAGGCTTAGAGATTTCCTTTTACTACCTCAGCACAGGCCTCTTGCTATTCCCCCTGTGTTAGACATTGTGGATGATGTATTTTCAGAGTCCGGGCTTTCTCCTGACTCTTTACCCCCTGCCCCTGTTAAACCAGACAGATACTACAGGGTTCCGGATTCACATAAATTTCTTTATAAAAACCCTGCTGCTGACCCAGAAACCATTTCTCAGGGTCCCAAAGGACTCAAGGCTTCCACTGCAAAAAATCCTATTCCCTCTGATATGGATTCAAGGGCACTAGACAGATGGGGAAAAAGGTTTACACTTCTGCTACTTTGGCTGTGAGGGCATTAAACTGTCAATTTCATATGCTTAAATATCAGCAATACTTAATGTCACTACTCAAACAGAAAATGTTGACTAATTCTGATTGTGCAGAAAATAAGGAAATGCAGAATGTATTGCATGCAACTGAACAAGAGAGAAAGCATACATTGCAATGTGGTTTTGATTCTCTGGAGGCCTCTTGCAGGGCCGCAGTTACGGGTTCTGTCATTGGGAGGCATGCTTGGTTAAAGGAACAGAATCTGCCTGATCATGTTAAAGCAAAATTATTAGATGCTCCATTACAGCATGATACTTCAATGTTAAAGCAGAGGAGGTGTTAAAGAAAATGGAGGACAAAGCGAAATCTATGCAAACAGTAAAGGATTTCTTACATGTACAGCCACCCAGATTTAGCAGGAACTGGCCTACAAAGAATTGGTCCTTTCCAGTGTCAGACAGGCCACAAAGAGGAAGGTACAGACGCCCCAGAGGCAGACCCCAGCCCCAGGGCTCATACAGGCCTAAACAGTGGGGCGCTTCTACCTCCAAAAGCGGAGAAGACAAATCATAGCCATACAGGAAGCAGTCCCAATGACTTTCCTCTTCCAGCACCAAGCACTTATTCTTTGGCAGCCCCCTTGGGAGGAAAACTAGCACTTTTTTCTCAGAATTGGCACAGGATCACCCAGGACAAATGGGTCTTGAACATAGTGTCCCAGGGCTATAGGTTCCACTTTCACACCCTGACAAGGGCAAAAGGTATGCCAGACCTGCCACACAATCAATGGGCAGAGGCGCAAAACAAGTTTCATCCCTCATGGACATGAGGGCCATTCAGCAAGTACCACAGCAAGAGCAGGGACAAGGATTTTACTCAAGACTTTTCTTGGTACCCAGAAAGGACAAAGCCTGGAGACCAATACTGGACCTGTCTATTCTAAACACTTTTCTGGACGTTCCAAAATTCAAAATGTTGACTCTGCAGCAGCTTCTGCCCATGCTGGGCACGAAGGCTTGGCTTGTAACTTTGGGCCTAAAAGAGGCATACCTGCATGTACCAATCAGGCAATCTTGCAGAAGATACCTCAGATTCATAGCTGGCTCAATGCACTACCAATTCTCTGCACTGTCCTTTGGCTTATCTACTGCGCCCAGGGCCTTCACAAAATGCCTGGCAGCAGTAATTGCACTTTGCAGAAAAAGAGGAATTCAAATATATCCTTATTTGGACGACTGCCTTATTCAAGCAGAGAACAAGGACATTTTACTAAAACATCTGGCGTTTATAAAAAGATTATTAATTTGCCTAGGGTACACAGTAAACAAAAAGAAATCAAAACTAGTACCCTCTCAAGAGATAATATTCCTGGGTGCAAGCTTAAATACAATTGCCCAGATGGCTTATCTCACACCAGACAAACAAAGGCAACTGACTTCTTACTTCAAAATGTCGGCAACAAAGGCCCAGTTATCTGCAAGAAAAATTCTGCGGGCTTTGGGCTTCATGGCATCCTGCATTCTACTAATTCCATATGCCAGACTGCATATGAGGAAACTACAATGGTATCTAAAAAGTGTTTGGACTCAACATTGCCACAGCCTGGAAACATTAATTACCCTCCTTCCTTGCCTGCAACAGGAGTTTCGATGGTGGGCACAGGCCTGTCACCACAAGGGACAGCCATTCAACCAACCCACAGCCAGACAGTCAGTAACAACAAATGCATCAGATTATGCCTGGGGAGCCCACATGGCAGGAAAATGTGTTCAGGGCACATGGCCCACAAGCCAAAGGCATCTTCATATCAATCAAAAAGAGATGCTAGCTGTTTAGAATGCCCTGACAGCTTTCAAGGATCTCCTTCATCCAGGACAACTACTGATAAGAACGGACAATACTACAGTCATGTGGTACATAAACAAGCAAGGAGGCACACATTCCTACCCCTACCCCCTCTGCAGACAAGCCATGACTTTGTGGGACACAGCATTGACTTATCAACTACACCTGCAAGCATATTTCCTGCCAGGAAAGATAAATACTCTGGCAGACGAATTAAGCAGAAACCTCATGGATCCCCACCAGTGGAAACTGGATCCACAATTCTTCAGCATGATAAAGGAATGGGGATGCCCAGACATAGATCTGCTTGCCTCCCCCCACAACTGCCAACTACAGAGGTTCTGCACAAGGGCTTATCACAAGCAAGCATGGAAAGTGGATGCTCTATCATTCAGCTGGGAAACCCTAACAGTTTATGCCTTTCCTCCTCTGCCTCTCCTCCCCAAAGTACTCCTAAAGGTCAGACAAGAGAAGCCAAAAATGATTTTGATTGCCCCAGTCTGGCTCCGCCAGCACTTGGTACCCAATCCTAAAGAGCTTGTCTCAAGGCCCAGCCTGGACATTACCTCTAATTCCTCACTTACTGACCCAACAAAACAATCGGATCCTGCACAGCCAACTCAGGACCCTAAATCTGGCAGCACGGTGGATAATGTAGCCATTCAGAACACACCTCTCTCTCTAAAGCAGTGGTGGATGTTATTTTGGAGGCCCAGTACCAGAAAATCTTATGCAGAAAAATGGAAGAGATTCTGCGTTTGGAACCAGGCACAAGGAATTAACACGGTTGTACCAAATATTCCTCAGATTTTGCAATACCTAACTGAGATGCTGAACAAAGGCCAATCCTTTTCATCAATTAAAATCCATGCCTCTTTCATTTTAGCTCATTACAATACAGAACCACCTCTTTTTTCTCATCCATTGCTAAGGCAGTACCTCAGAGGGGCCAAAAATTTAAGACCCCCAAGGAGAGCACCAATACCTGCATGAGACCTCAACTATGTCTTGGAAAAACTCACACTGCCGCCATTTGAGCCAGCCAATACAGCTGAGATAAAGTTTTTATCATGGAAAATAGCTCTGCTCCTAGCAATAACCTCTGCAAGACAAGTCTCAGAGTTACAGGCACTCATGGCTGTGGAACCTTTTTATCATTTTCCATCCAGACAGGGTTTCTCTGAGGACGAACCCGACATTTATGCCTAAGGTAGTGTCCAGTGTGGCCCTTAACCAAACCATTCATTTGCCTACCTTTTATCCACACCCACAGAATAAGGGTGAGAGACTCCTACATTATTTGGACATACACAGGCAGCTACGCTTCTACTTGGACATAACTAAAGCTTTCAGAAAGACTGAGCAGCTCTTAGTGGCATATGCTGCAGGATCACAAGGAAAAGCTAGATCTAAGCAGACTATTTCAAAATGGATAGGTCACTGCATTCGTTTCTGCTATGCACAATATGGCAAATCAGTGCCTAAGGGCATTAGGCCACATTCAACCAGAGCAGCAGCCACTTCAGCAGCCTTCCTCAGAGGAGTACCAACCAAAGACATTTTAGAGGCTGCAACTTGGAGTTCAGTGCACACTTTTACCAAGCACTACCACTTACCTCTCTACTCTAAATCCAGAGCAGGCTTTGCCACTGCAGTTCTGCAGGGCTTCATAGCCACTCCTAATTATGTTTAGGCCCAGCCACCCAACCTCAGCTTTGGGATTCAACCCAAGTGTAATGACTGCAACAGTGAAACACGATGAACATAGTACAGTTGTGTACCTACCATAAATGTAGATGTTTGAGTGTATTCACTGTTGCAGTCCAGGTTACCCACCCACCATCCCCTTTTCTTTGCTGGGACTTATGTGTACTTCTCTATTCTATAAAACCTATGTGGTGTATTTGCTTGTAAATTAAGGTAATGTTATATTTTAGTGCATGCTTTTTTATTGGCATAATTTGTAGCCTACCCTTTTGGGGGCACCTGACATCTGGGGCAAGAAAAACTGAAGAAAATGGCGTCAGCTGCATCTTTTATCCCCCTGGCGCACTGACATCAGGGAAGAGGTGACAGCAACCGACGCCGGACCAAGACTTTGGAATTCAGGCCTACTGCAGGTAGCCTGCCAGCAGTATAACCCATGTGTAATGACTGCAACAGTGAATACACTCGAACATGTACATTTATGGTAGGTACACAACTGTACTTTCTTCAACCCATGCAATTTAAGTCCATCTAGCTGCAATATCTAATTTCCATACCAGTTTTGAAGGCTCTTCCTTCATGTCACATAAACTTTGTAAAGGCTTTTTGAAGGGTGTCCTGATATTAAGACCTCCCTTTAAAGAGCCCATTGCTGGATGGGATCTAATGCTGGTTCTACAGTTCCTTACTGATTGCCCTTTTGAACCATCAGATACATGTGACTTGAAGTTTTTGACTTGGAAAACTTTATTCTTAGTGGTTATAATTTCTGCCAGAAGAGTTTCTGAAATTCAGGCCTTGTCCTGCAAACCTCCCTACGTAATATTTCACAAAGACCATGGTCTCTCTCAGGAGTAATCCTTCTTTCTTTCTTACTGAAGGCAGTCTCAGAATCCAATATCAATCAAACCCTGGAACTACCAGTCTTCTTTCCTGATTTTTCCAATAAAGGGGAATATTCTCTACATTTATTAGACGTTCACAGACAACTACAGTTTTACCTCCACAGAACTAAGGATTTCAGAAAATATGAACAATTATTTGTTGCCTTTTCCTTTCTTTCTTGTGTAACCATTACTAAGTTGACCTTAGCTAAATGGCTAAGAGATTGTATCACTTTTATCTGTCATTCAAAAGGACTTCACCTTCCATGTCCTGTTAAAGCCCACTCAGCTAGAGCTGTAGCAACTTATGCAGTTTTTCACGCCAGATCTTCTTTGGATGACATTTGTGCAACAGCCACATGTCTTCTCCTCATCCCTTTCTCACTCATTGCAAATTGGATCAAGTCTCTAGGGGTTGGGCATCATTCGGTTCGATGGTGCTTAGGAATATTTTTCCATGAGACCTCCCAAGATTCAAGTAGCTGGGGACTCTGTCCCACAGTCAAGACTTGAGTGAAGATTGACAATATCAGATAAAGAAAGTATGTTTTACCATAATGTTCCATCTGTGTTGTCGATCTTCATTAATCCTTGACATCCCCTCCCTCCTTCCCCCAGCCTGATACTCTTAGAATTCTCCCAGGACTGGCTTCATAATAGGGACACGTATCTGATCTCTTCTTACTGTTTGTCTGCCACTAGTTTAGGCAAACTTGATCTGAGGTAATTTAGAGAGGAGCATTATGGGGTAGAGCCTAGCTTGAGAGTTTGGAAGGTGCAAGCTGAATTAAACGGCTGAGTCGGTTCAGCAGCTCAGAACCGAACCCACAGTCAATAATTACTGAAAATTGAAAACACAGATAGAACTTTATGTAAGACATAACTTCTTTTTTCTTAATGATCTCTTGTATTTTATTTATGTTGGGATCATATGTAAAAATACATCTAAAGCATGCAAAATCCTTGATGGTATTAATGAGCATTGTCTTTTAGTTTGTATGTCTCTCTAACCTATCTATAACTTGTTCATTGTATTCTCTGTTTAAAAAATCTTTAGCCATATTGTCAAGTTGCATAATCCATATTCTCTTGGTTTGTGTTTAACCTAGCTACCTTTGAAAATTAGTTTCTGACTATATTGCTAAAGATATGTGGAGGGTCCGTACTTTGTTTATGTAAATATGTGTTTTTCTTGACAGTTTTAAAAAGTGTGGTTTTTATTTTTCCAGTAGTTCCTTTATATAACCTTATATCTAAAGTCTGAGAAAAGGGAATAGTATGTTTAAATTTCAGAAAGTTGGTTGTTGAATGTAAGTATAACAAAAATTCATTAAATAATGTTAAGGGGCCTTTCCATTATTAAGTACAAGTCATCTACAAAATGTCTATAAAACAATATTATAGAAAACATTATTGCTTTCTGATAAAGTGAAATCCAGCTCCACTTGTTCATGACTAAGTTTGCATAACTGTTAGCCATGGGAGTTCCCACAGCTACACCTTTGCATTGCTTTCAGATATTTTCATGGAACAAAAACACTTTATCAGCAAGAACCATCTCAGTAAGTACACAGATGGCATTTGTTTCAGATAGTGCTTTAAACATCATAAATTCACCCAAGTTTTCTATCCCTATTTCATTTAGGTATACAGGTAAATAGGGCATCACTGTCTAGGGTGACAAAGTAACAGTCAATCATATCATTTGATCTGATGTTCTCAATCTTCATCTGTTCTTGATTTGTGGGTATACGGTTCCGACCCTTGGAACCGATATATAGCTCGCATCAGCCAAAATCTCTCTCGAGCTGCTGGTCTACCCACAATGCCCCTCTCCACATTACCCCAGATCTCGTTTGCCGCTGTTACGACAAGATGTGTCAGACAGATGTTCTTCGTGTTTCACTGTTGCAGTCCTCACATGTGGGTTATCTGGCTCCCGGTAGCCCTCAGTCGGCCCGAATACCAGAGTCTTTGGTATATGACGTAAGCTGCTGCCGGTTGTAAAACTGATGTCAGTACGTCAGGTATAAAGGGAGCAGCCGACGCCATTTCCCCAGTTTTTCTTGCCACGGAGCCCCAAGCAGATGCAATTCGTACTAGACTAGTGCCAGTCAGCTGTTTACCTTCATTTCCGACTACCAAGTTGAAGACTCCTTCAGATAAGTACCCCGTTGGGGATCCTCTTTTCTTGCTTTAACGAATGTCAGATAAAGTTAATAACTGTCTTGTCTGTGGAAAACAGATTCCGCACCGTGATTTCCATTCCTATTGTGTAACTTGCTTGGGCCTTGAGCACGACGTCCCTAACTGCGATCTCTGTGCTTCCTTTAACTCGCGTACCATACGCCGTAGAGCTAAGATTTTGTATAAGCATTTCGGAGTCTGGCCTAAGTTCGTAGGTATGGCGTCTTCTGGTCTCCCAACTTCAGATATTCCTAGGAAACGCAAAGACAAAGACCGTGATAGGTCTAGTGTTAAATCTACTGACGACGCACCAGTGAAATTGGTCGTCAGCACACTGGTAGTCAGTGAGGCACTTTCGCAGCCCCTACAGTCTGCAGATTTTCAGCCGCAAGCCTTTGCCGAGACCTTTACAGGGTCCTCCATGCTGCAGGCTGCTATTTCGTCTTCAGACTCCTCCGCCTGTTGCTGCCTCAGATGGATCTGGAGCCGCTTTGCAGGCACCGGCTTCTGACGCCTCTTCTTTTCGACGTGAGACCAGAACCAGACCCGACTACCTTAGCTCAGACTTCTGCAGTTGCTAGGCCTCCCAAGTCCTTCCGGATTGCTAGTAAACCTTCCAGCCGCAAACCTACTCACAAGCAGGCGTCAGCCTCCCCTCCTGTACCTCAGTCCCAGTTGGTAAAGACAGCTGGTAATCTTCTTTCCCTGATTAAGGGCTCTCATCCCCCCCCCCTTCAAAGAGGGCTAGGGAATTATCTCCTGATGTTTTGTCTGTCTCACATTGTGAGATTTCCAGTATGTCTGCTGGTGAAGAAGGAAATTCTCAACTTTTTTCTGGCTTTAAGGATTCTGATGCTGAAGATTCTGTCCCTTCTGCCTCCCCTCCAGAAGATTTTTCCTTTGGGGATACTTTGAATACTCTTAGGGAGCATTTTAAATGGGAATGTCAGGATTTTCCATAGTCTAAGAAAAGAATCAGGGAATTTTTAGATTTGCCACAGCATAAGCCTCTGGCTATACCTCCAGTTTTGGAAGTTGTGGATGATGTTTAACTCCTAATTCTGTTCCTCCTGCCCCCAGAAAACCGGATAGATATTACAGGGTTCCTGAATCGTATCAATTCCTTTTTAGAAACCCTACTGCTGATCCAGAAATTATTTCTCAAGGCCCCAAGGGTGTTAAGGCTACTATTGCTAGAAACCCTGTTGTTGTTGTTGTGTGTTTTGGCTTTTCCCAGTTAGGGGTCGCCACAGCAGAACTCTGGTCCGCTAATGATTGGTAGTAGATTTTTATGTGCCGAGTTGCCGGCCCTGACTTACAACCTTCAACGATGGTACGCCCATTCACGCATGTCTCCACAAAGAAAACGCTCTAGCTGAGAATCGAACAGGACATCTTACTGTGAGGCGACAACGCTACCGCAGCACCACCACCACAGCACCACAGTTATTATTGCTAGAAACCCTGTGCCTTCTGATAAGGAATCTAGGGCCTTGGACAGGTGGGGTAAAAAAGTCTATACTTCTACAACTCTTGCCATTAGATTGGTGAATTGTCTTTTTTACATCCTTAAGTATCAGCAGCATACATTGGAGGCTGTTAAGGCTAAACTTGGAGATATTCCTTCCATGATGGAAAACAAAGATTTACGAGACTTACTGAATTCTGCCACTTAAGTTAATAAGCATTCACTTCATTGTGGTTTTCACACTTTGGAGGCTTCCTGCAGAGCAGCAGCCACTGGTTCCGTAATTAGAAGGCATGCTTGGCTCAGGGAGTAGCCTCTTTCTGAACCAGTTAAGTCTAAATTGCTGGATGTTCCTTTGCACAAGGACAATCTTTTTGGTAATAAGGCTGAGGAGGTACTGAGAAAGTTGGAGGATAAGGGAAAATCTATGCAAGCTGTAAAAGATTTCCTTCGGGTTCAGCCTCCTCTGTTTAGTAGGCATTATCCTTCCAAGAATTGGTCTTTCCCTGATCCTGGCAAGCAGGGTCGCTCTAGGCCTAGGTGTTTCAGATCTTCCAGAGGGCAGGCTTCTGCCCCTCAAAGGGCTAAACAATGGCATTCTTCTTCTGCTAAATCGGGGAGTTCTAAGCCAGCTTCCCAAAGCAAACATTCTCAATGACTTCGGCCTTCTTGTGCCTACCTCTGTGGACCCTGGGTTTCCTTTGGGGGGAAGTTTAGCCAGGTTCACAGAGGCATGGTCTACCATCACAGATGACAAATGGGTGCTCGATATAGTAAACCAAGGTTACAAGTTCACACCTTCCCTGTTTTACACGGGTACCCAGACATACCCAAAACTCTCAAGGCAGAGGTAGAAACTCAGATTTTTTCTCTACGGACTATGAGGACCATAGAGTCAGTTCCTGCAAATCAGGCAGTCTTAGGTTTTTATTCAAGGCTTTTTCTGGTACCCAAATAAGGGGGCACCTGTCGCCCTATTCTGGATCTGTCCATTCTAAACACTTTTCTGGTGATTCCCAAATTCAAGATGCTCACCCTTCAACAATTATTACCAGTGCTAGGCAAGGATTCATGGCTGGTAACTTTGGATCTCAAGGAGGCTTATCTGCACATCCCAATAAGGGAAAGTTGCAGGAAGTTCCTTTGCTTCAGGGCTGGTGAGCAACACTTTCAATTCTCTGCATTGCCCTTTGGCTTATCTACAGCTCCCAGAGTTTTTACGAAGTTCCTGGCTCCAGCCATTGCTTTTTGCAGGCAGAAAGACATAAAAATGTATCCTTACCTGGACGACTGTCTCGTTCAAGCAAACTTCCCAGAACAATTAGAAAAGGATATGTATTTCGTGAAGAACATTCTCATCTCTTTGGGTTGCACTCTCAACGAAAAGAAGTCAAAGTTGATCCCTTCAAGGGAGATTGTTTTCCTGGGAACGAGTCTGAATACAGCCACCCAGATGGTATTCCTCCCTCAACAGAAGCAAGAAGATCTTTCCACTTACTTCATGAACTTGGCAAGCATGACCCAGCTCTCTGCAAGGCAATTCCTGCAAGCACTGGGGTTCATGGCTTCTTGTGTTTTGGTGATCCCATATGCAAGGCTGCATATGAGAAAACTTCAATGGTACCTCAAGAATCTTTGGTGTTAACACACACATGACTTAATTGATTCTTCAACTGATTCCCTGTCTACAATAGAGTTCCTCTGGTGGGCAACAGCCTGTTCTCAGAACAAGGGTCTGCCTTTCCGCCCACCGCCTGCCAGCCAGACTCTCACCACAGACGCCTCAGGGCAGGGGCATACAGGGGACTTGGAGCACCCAGCAGATTCATCTGCACATAAACTTAAAAGAATTGATGGCAGTGCAGCAGGCCTTGCTAGCTTTCAAGAACCTACTCTACCCTGGGACTCTGCTAATCAGGACAGACAATACCACACTCATGTGGTACATCAGCAAGCAAGGGGGGACTCACTCTCACCCCTTGTGCAGACAAAGCATTAGACTATGGTCCATAGCAGCATCCATGGGCTTACATCTAATATACCACTATCTTCCAGGGAGGCTAAACTCCGTGGTGGATCATTTGAGCAGACATAGTCTGGATCTTCACGAGTGGCAACTGAGCAGGGACATTTTCCATGGCATTACTCATCATTGGGGCGCCCCACAAGTGGATCTTTTCTCCTCTCACACCAATGATCTCCTTCTAACCTTCTGCACCAGGGAGTTTCACAACAAAGCTTGGAGGGTGGATGTGTTGTCCTTCCCGTGGATACATCTCTCAGTTTATGCATTCCCACCTCTGCCTCTTCTTCCCAGAGTGCTGCTAAAGATAAGGGACGAAAAATCAAAGGCTATTCTGATCGCTCCAGATTGGCCCAGGCAGCATTGGTATCCCCTCCTTCGCAACCTTTCCTAGGCTCAGCCTTGGCATCTTTCCCTGGAACCAGATCTGTTGGTCAGGGAGGGAGAAAGTTCCTTCATCCTCATCTTCAAACTCTGTATTTAACTGCCTGGCTAATACCAACAGGTGGTTGAAGTTCTTCATGAGGCCAGGAGGCCTAGCACTAGAAAATCCTATACAGATAAATGGAAAAGATTTTGCTCCTGGATGCCAGCTAAAGGAGAAGACTCTTCTCATCCTTCTTTTTCACTCATTCTTGTCTATCTAGCAGGATTGCTTAATGGTGGACTTTCTTTTTCTTCAGTCAAAATTCACGCTTCAGCAATTTCGGCTCATTGTTCTTTTGAGCAACCCATTTTTTTCTCACCCCTTGATGAAACAGTTCCTGAGGGGAGCTAGTAATCTTAGACCACCCAGAAGAGCTCCTACTCCTGCTTGGGGTCTTAATTTTGTCCTGGAAAAACTTACTCTGCCTCCCTTTGAACCAGCTGCCTCTGCGGATTGGAAATTTATCCTGGAAGACTGCTTTGCTTTTAGTTATTACTTCAGCTAGAAGGGTATCTGAGCTGCAAGCCTTAATGGCAGTAGAACCTTTCATTATTTTTCACTCCGATCAGGTTTCTGTGAGAACCAATCCCTCCTTTATGCCTAAGGTAGTTTCCATTTTAACCCTTAATCAGTGTATTCACCTGCCTACATTTTTCAACAATCCCCAAAATAAAGGGGAAAGGATTCTGCACTTTCTGGATGTGCATAGACAGCTGAGATTTTACTTAGACAGGACTAAATCCTTTCAAAAATCTTAACAGTTATTGGTTAGTTTTGCTCCTGGGGCTCAGGGTAAAGTTATTTCAAAACAAACCACCCCCAAATGGATTGCTCATTGTATTCACTTTTGTTACCTGCAGCATGGGAAGGTTCTCCCTCATGGACCCATTCTACTAGAGCAGCCTCTACCTCTGCAGCCTTTCTGAGAGGTGTGTCTACTTAAGGACATTCTAGAAGCAACTACTTGGTCTTGTCCATACTTTCGCAAAGCATTACAGTCTACCTTTGTTTTCTAAATCCAGGGCTGGTTTTGCCTCTGCAGTTTTGCAGGGCTTCCTTACCAACACTTAATTTGTGATCTCCCCCCCCCTTGTCTTATTTCTGGGCTTTGGGAATCAACCCATATGTGAGGACTGCAACAGTGAAACACGAAGAACATAGTACAGTTGTGTACACTTACCATAAATGTAGATGTTCGAGTGTATTCACTTTTGCAGTCCTGGATTTCTCACCCTCCATTCCCCCTTTTTTCCTAAAGCACAGCCTATGGATTTTTATTTTTTGGATGACGTGTCCAGGGTGCTACCATTCCTGGATTAGCCTTTTTTTAGGGGCTTCTGACAGTTAAGGCAAGAAAAACTGAGGAAATGGCGTCGGCTGCCTCCCTTTTATACCTGACGTACTGACATCAGTTTTTCAACCGACGGCAGCCTACGTCATTTACCAAAGACTCTGGTATTCGGGCCGACTGAGGGCTACTGGGAGCCGGATAACCCATATGTGAGGACTGCAACAGTGAATACACTCGAACATCTACATTTATGGTAAGTGTACACAACTGTACTTTCCTCTCTTATTGTCAAGTAAAAATTTTTATATACTCTTTCCTTAATAGTTCACGGATTCCTTTTATTCTCTAGATTTAAAATTTTTGGTCTACCCTTGTGCATGTGTGTGCGTGGGTTCCCTTTGCCATTGGTATTTTTTCCCTGTACCATCGTTGGTAGTTTTTTCCCTCCCCCCTCTCTGTAACATTACCGTTGGTGAACTTTCTTCCATCGTTGGTAGATTTCTTCTTGTGGTATGACTGAATCTCCTTTAATGTTCTTTCTCTTTGTTTCTCTCTGCCTCTCCTGCCCATTTTATTCAGGACATTGGCAGAGAAACCTAAAAGCTCCACTACGGGCTTCAAACAATGTACAGAGTGCATCAGGAAGATACCAAACTCTGATGACCATGAACGTTGTGTGTATTGCTTGGGTGTCTCACACTTGTCTGTTGACTGTACAGTCTACCAGGGTTTCTGCAACAGAATTCTGGCAGAGAGGAAAAAACAGCTCATTCTCAAAGGGCTGTTTAAAGCCCTGTTCGAAGAAGACTTGTACAAGACAGACCAGTCTCCTCTGAATCAAAATCCTCCCATTCGGTGCCGACGTCTCCATCGGCACCGACTGTTAAGAAGCAGAAACATGCATCAGAATGTTCCTCTTCAGAACCAAAACTTTAATTTCCAAAGCTTTCAGAAAAGTCTGAATCTTCGGCACCTAGATCCCTCACCCATGTCGTCAACACTGACCACAACAGTTACTAAATCCTTGACCACTGCAGTTCCAATACCAGCACCAACTGTTTCTACGGCCGTCCCAACACCGATATTCCCGACGGACCTACAGACTGTGCTGAAGCCTGGTGTTTCTATCCAACCTAGGCCCACTTATTCCCCCTCATCCCCTTCTTTGGATCCCTTCATTGGACAGCTCCCTAGGCCTTTCATGGAGAGATTCGAGTCTCCTTCTGGGTTGTCCATTACCGCTACCAGAAGTCTCTCAGAAGTGGATATTGTTAGGGTTGGTGGATCAGATTCTGACAGCATGGGGTCTTCCTTCATCTTCTCAGCCCCCTCTCTCCTCCTGGGCAGGGGGTTTCATCCCTATGACCCCTTCTTATTCTCCTCCTCTGACCTCATCACAGGTTTTAGAATTCTCAACTCCAACTTTGCAAGTAACAGTGACTTTGGTGCCGACAACTTTCTTGTCTTCAGAGTCTGGCTCTTATTTCTTCAGTGCCTGTGGCACTGTTGGATCCCAGGACCATGTCTTTGCCATTGGGCCTGAAGGGTTTGAGTCAGCGCCAAGTTTTTCTATGGAGCCGGCCCTGCCTCTTTGGTCTGCATCGACAGAGGACCCCTCCTCTGTTCCGGTTTGTCAGGTGGGTCTCTAGGGGTGGAGTGTGCCCCCTGATGTTCTTCGTGTTTCACTGTTGCAGTCATCACATTTGGGTTATCTGCTTGCAGTAGCCCTCAGTTGGCCTGTTTATCAAAGTCTTGGGTCCTGCATTGGTTGCTGTCATCTTCCATGATGTCAGGTAGTCAGGGGTATAAAGCATGCAGCCGAGGCCATTACATCAGTCTTTCTTGCCGTGCGGTGCCCGAAGCAGAAGCAGTTCGCAAGTACGGTCGGCTGACTCCTGAAAGTTTCATTTTCGAGTTTCAGAACCGAAGTCTTCAACTAATGCTAAGTACCCCATTGGGGAAACTTTCTCTTGCTCTAAACCGATGTCAGTAAAAGTCAATAATTGTTATCTCTTGTGGAAAGCAAATACCTCATAAAAATTTTCATTCATACTGTATTCCTCACTGTCGGTTTTGTGCCTTATTTAAGCAACAAACTGTCTGTCATCGGTATATTTACGCTTCTAAATATTTTGGTACTGGGTTCAATTATCCAGATGTGTCTTCGGTAAGCCATCCGACTACCAACATTCCGAAAAAACGCAAAGTTAAAGACAGAGACAGGCCACCTAGGTCCAAAGCTGCCAACAATGCTTCTCCTAAGCCAGACGCCAGTTCACTGGTACTCCGTGAGGAGCTTTTGCAGCCCATGATACCTGCTACTTCAGATTCGCAGGCCTCTACTGAGACCCATTCGGAGTCTGGTATGCCGCGAGATGCTTCAACTGTGGAACCTGCGGATGTCTCTACCTTGGATGGGTCCGGAGCTGCTGTGCAGGCACCGGCTTCTGAGGGTGTATTCAGGCCTACTGACTTGCATATTAAACCAACGCCATTTTCTTCTTCAAGGCCTAAAACTCAAACCATGCCTAGAAAACCGATGCCTAGACCACATGGTCAGGCCTCTATGCCTAAAAAACAAATGATAAGAATGACTGAAGACCTTATTACTTTAATCAGGGGAAGCCAACCTTCTCCTTTTAAGAGACTAGGACTGAATTTGCTTATGATTCTTCTGACCAGGATTCTGAAATTTCTGTTTCCTCTGATGACCAGGATTTACCCTTATCTACCTATGACGATTCTGATGCAGAGGACTCTATTCCCTCTGCCTCCGCTCCAGAGTATTTCTCTTTTAGGGAGCTTTTTCGCTGTGAAAGCCAGGATTACTCTGATTCTAAAAAGAGGCTTAGGGATTTCTTAATCCTGCCTAAACACAGGCCTTTAGCCATCCCTCCTGTACTAGACATTGTTGATAATGCGTTTTCGGAATCTAGCTTGGCCCCTGATTCTTTACCTCCTGCTCCCAGAAAACCTGATTTACAGGGTTCCTAACTCTCACAAGTTCCTTTTTAAAAATCCTACTGCGGATCCTGAGACCATTTCACAGGGACCCAAGGGCATTAAGGTTACTACTGCCAAAAATCCTACCCCTTTTGACAGAGACTCCAGGGCGCTGGATAGATGGGGTAAGAAGGTATACACTTCTGCAGCCTTGGCCATTAGGGCCTTAAACTGTCAGTTTCGTATGTTAAAGTATCAGCAACATATTATTGGACTGCTTAAACAGAAAATTATGTTGATTCCTGACTGTGCTGAAAATAAGGATTTACAGGATTTAATGCACTCTGCTGAACAGGTTGGAAAACATACTTTGCAATGTGGTTGTGATTCACTAGAGGCATCTTGCAGGGCTGCTGTCACTGGGTCTGTACTTAGGCATGCTTGGCTTAAGGAGCAATCTTTGCCAGATCATGTTCATGCTAAATTGCAGGATGCTCCCTTAAATCAGGACCGCCTGTTTGGCAACAAAGCAGAATAAGTTCTTAAAAAGATGGAAGAAGAAGCCAAATCTATGAAAACTGTTAAAGATTTCCTACAAGTACAGCATCCAAGATTTAGTAGGCATTGGTCCTCTAAGAAATGGTCCTTTCCTGCCTCTTCCAGGCCTTCTCAGTCCAAACCCAGAACCAGCAGAACACCCAGGCTTCAGTCCCAGGATACGCACAGGACTAAGCAGTGGGGGGCTCCCACTTCCAATTCAGGGCATAGTAAGACTCCCCCCCCACCCCCCTATGGTAAGCTGTCTCAATGATGTAACTTTAAAACTTCCAAGCACTTCTCAACTGACTGCCCCTTTATGGGGAAAGATTGCTCTGCAGGCCAAAAACTGGGAACTCATTACCCAGGACAAATGGGTTTTAAATATATTTTTCCAAGGGTACAGATTTTAATTACAGACATTACCAACCCCAAACGGTTGGCCAGATCTACCCCCAAATCAGTGGGCAGAGGCTCAAAAGCAAGTACTGTCTCTCTTAAGCATAAAGGTTATTCAAACTGTACCAGAAGAGGGATAAAAGGACAAAATTTCTACTTTTCCTGGTACCCAGAAAAGACAACTCTTGGCGTCCTATCCTGGACCTTTCTATTTTAAACACCTTTTTGGTGATTCCAAAATTCAAGATGCTAACTCTTCACCAGTTGCTTCCTATGCTAGGCAAAGATGCCTGGCTGACAACACAGGATTTAAAGGAAGCCTACCTGCACATCCCAATCAGGAAATCTTGCAGAAGATACCTATGCTTCAAAGCAGGCTACATGCACTATCAGTTCTCTACATTGCCCTTTGACTTATCTACTGCGCCCAGGGAATTCACAAAGTGCCTAGCTCCAGTCATTGCATTTTGCAGGCAAAGAAATATTCAAATATGCCCATACCTGGACGATTGTCTAATGCAGGCAGAAAGGACATACTTTTGAATCATCTGGCATTTGTACAAAAGGTGCTAACTTGTCTAGGGTACACCATAGATGAAAAGAAATCACATCTGGTACCCTGTCAAAAAATTATATTCCTGGGAGCAAGCTTGAACACAACTTCCCAGATGTCTTTCCTCACGCCAGAGAAACAAATTCAATTGACAACTTACTTCAAAGTAATGGCCACAAAGACCCTGCTATCTGCAAGGCAAATACTGCAAGCCTTGGGGTTCATGGCCTCCTGCATTCTACTAATTCCTTATGCAAGACTGCATATGAAGAAACTACAATGGTATCTAAAAAGCCTATGGAGTCAACATTCTCAGGACCTAGAAGCAGTGATTCCTATCATACCTTGCCTACGGTTAGAGTTCCTTTGGTGGGCAGAGGCCTGTCACCTAAACAAGGGACTACCATTCACTCTACCCCCTGCCACCCAAACCTTAACAACAGACCCATCAGACTATGCATGGTGGGCTCATCTGGCAGGGAAGTGCATTCAGGGCAAATGGAACCCAAGTCAAATGCACCTGCTTATCAATCAAAAAGAAATGTTAGCTGTACAGAACGCTCTCACAGCCTTCAAGGACCACATTTTCCAGGACAATTAATGGTAAAGACAACAACACCACTGTTATGTGGTACAAAAACAAACAGGGAGGTACACATTCTTACCCCTTCTGCAGACTAGCCATAGCTCTGTGGAACACCACCTTGAGCTACCAAGTGTACCTACAGGCTCAATTCCTGCTAGGAAAGCTAAATACACTGGCAGACGAACTAAGCAGAAATGTCATGGACCCACACGAGTGGAAACTGGAACCAAAGACTTTCAACATGTTGATAAACAAATGGGGGAGCCCAGCTATAGAACTTTTTGCCTCCCACCAGAACTACCAGTTGGACAAATTCTGCACAAGGACTTCCCACAAACAAGCTTGAAAAGTGGATGCTCTGTTCTTAAGCTGGAAAAATCTAACAGTTTATGCCTTTCCCCCTCTGCCTGTCCTCTCCAAAGTACTACTAAAGATCAAACAGGGCAAACTAAGGAAGATACTGATTGCACCAGACTGGCCACGCCAACACTGGCCACCCCTCTTGCTCAGTGTCTCACTGCTGGCTCCATGGCACCTTCCTCAGACCCCTACCCTGCTGTCACAGCAGGAGAGCCAGATTCTGCACCCTCAGCTTCAAACCCTGAACCTGACAGCCTGGCTAATTACCTAATTTCTCCCATACCATCCCTCAGTAAACAAGTGTTGGATGTCATTTTGGAGGCAAGGAGGCCTAGTACTAGAAAATCTTATGCTGAAAAATGGAAAAGATTCTGTGCCTGGAACCAAACTCAAGGGATGGCCACAGCAATGCCCAACTTACCTCAGATTCTTCAATACTTAACTGAGATGCTTCACAAAAGCCTTTCCTTTTTCCTCCTTCACAATTCACGCCTCAGCAATTTCAGCTCATTACAAAACAAAACCACCCCTCTTCTCTCATCCACTGCTCAAACAGTTCCTCAGAGGGGCCAAAAACTTAAGACCACCCAGGAGAGACCCAACTCTAGCCTGGGACCTTAACTTTGTATTGGAAAAACTCACTCTTCCTCCTTTTGAATCGGCTGCAAGTGCAGAGTTAAAATTCCTTTCTTGGAAAATGGCCTTCCTTTTAGCAATCACTTCAGCAAGAAGGGTATCTGAATTACAGGCCCTTATGGCAGTGGAGCCTTTCATCATCTTTCATGCGGACAGGGTGTCCCTCAGGACCCAATCCCTCCTTCATGCCCAAGGTGTTATCCAGTGTGGCTCCTAATCAGTCCATTCATTTGCCAACCTTCTTTTCTAATCCACAGAACAAAGGGGAACGCATACTGCACTCCTTAGATGTGTGCAGACAACTTAGATTTTACTTGGACAGGACTAAACCTTCAAGGAAATCTGAACAACTGCTTGTGGCATTATTTGCAGGGGCAGAGGGGAAGGCTAATTTCAAAGCAAACCATTTCTAAATGGATAGGATATTACATTCATTTCTGCTATAAGCACCATGGAAAACCTGTCCCACAGGGGATTAGACCCCATTCAACCAGGGCTGCATCTACCTCTACAGCCTTTCTCAGATGTGTCCCTACCAGGGACATCCTAGAAGCTGCTACCTGGAGTTCTGTACATACCTTCACCAAGCATTACCATTTGCCATTTTTCTCTAAATCCAGAGCTGGCTTTGCCACTGCAGTCTTGCAAGGCCTTTTAGCTGGTCCTAATGCTATCTAAATTCCTCCTCCCATCCTTATCTTTGGGAATCTACCCAAATGTGATGGCTGCAGCAGTGAAACACGAAGAACATAGTACAGTTGTGTACACTTACCATAAATGTAGATGTTAGAGTGTATTCACTGTTGCAGTCCTGGTTACCCTCCCTCCAGCCCCCTGACTTCTTTTGGCTATATCTCTGTTCTCCTTTACCATGCCTAAAAGCTTTTTGGTGTATTTGCTTTTTTGTTGGAGGTATAACCTTGTGTGTGTGTGTGTGTGTGTGTGTGTGTGTGTGTGTGTGTGTGTATATATATATATATATATATATATATATATATATATATATATCTATATTTAATTGCTTCCCATTAGGGGGGCATCTGACATCTGGGGCAAGAAAGACTGATGTAATGGTGTTGACTGCATGCTTTATATCCCTGACTACCTGACGTCATGGAAGATGAGACAGCAGCCGATGCAAGACCCAAGACTTTGATAATCAGGCCGACTGAGGGCTATTGCCAGCAGATAACCGAAATGTGATGACTGCAACAGTGAATACACTCGAACATCTACATTTATGGTAAGTGTACACAACTGTACTTTCCGAGTTTGTCTATCTCTGTTCTGGGTTCCCATCCCTCTTCAAAGGGGCCTGCCTTTCAAGCTATGGAAAGAGCGTTGGTCACTGCCTAGTCTCTTGTGCCTCCTGTGTTACCGTAGTCACTCCCTGTGACCCCCAGGCCTTTTGGTTCTACCCCCAATCTCAACCCCTGGATAGCGAGCCCCAAGGTCTTAAGAATTACCTACTACAGGAGTCCCCTTTTCTGAGTCCTCTTCGGACATTCCCACTGAAGAGCCTCCTTGGAAGAGATTGTGTATTGGAAGCCCAGAGACCATTTCTCTGAGGAATCTGTGTACTTGCAGCCCTTTAGTGCTCACCCATTTGCCTCCTGGATGACCCCGCCTGCTACCTAATTAAGCTAATCGCTCAGAGGACTTTGAAGGCTCCTGATTCATTAGAACCAGTACCCTGGAGACCTGACAAGATTCTTTCTGTGTCTGAGGGCCATCCACATTGGGCAAAGGGCTTAGTACTTGATGCCATGGGTGGTAGCGGCCACCACAAAGAAAGAACTAGAAGAGGAAAGTTGTACTCTACATCCCCCTGACAGTTCTGGGTGATGGACAGATTTTGGATGCTGGTCTATGCATCATCGCCCTTCTCTGTCAGGTCTTTGAATTTTTTGCCACACTTTACTAGACTTCAAAGGGATCTGGTCAAGGAGCTGTCATGTACCCTGGTGAGAGCAGTCGCTGAGGGGGTCCAAGAAAAAGTGGCCTTCAAGTTAGCTACCCTGAAGTCTTATTTCAAATTCATCCATGAGGCTCATTGCGCATGCAGCCGAAGGCGTGACCAGGTCAGCAGATTCAGGTGTTGCTGTTCGACATGCTTGGATGCACCTGTGCGAGTTTGCGGAATCATTCAAATCTTCCTTTGTCAATGCTTCTTTTGATGGATCCTCTTTGCTTGGACATAATGTAAAAGAAACTCTATCCAGATGTGAAAAGGATCGAAAGACTCTCTCTGCTGTGGGAGTACATTTTTCCACCCTTCAGCAATCCTACTCCTGGAATCAAAGGAGAGGTAAAATGTGTTTCAGGAAGTTCCAGGACACATGTGGTATGGACTCCCTCCAGGGTAGAGGGAGGAGTTACAATGGAAGATTCCATCCCAAACGCAGGGGTGGTCTGCAGAATCAGGGTTCCAGAGACTTGTTCTCTGGTAAACCATACCAGTGCTCCTGAAAGGGGGCCCAATTGCTTACCTCTGGAGGTAGTCGGGAGACTGTTTTGCTTGCACCCAAACACCTGGTGATAGCACCCAAGAAGCGGTGGTTATGTAAGGATCATTTCCAGAGGTTATCTAATCCCTTTCACTCTTTATCCGAGAACCCCAGCAAAGCTCCCCGATGTTCCACCCAGACAGATCAAGCAGCATTAGAGGTAAAAAAGCTGCTAAGAAAGAGTCATCCAGGAAGTCCCACCAGACCAATTAGGACCAGGGTTTTATTCAAGATTATTTTTAGTGCCAAAAAAAACAAGAGATTGGATACCAATTTTGGATCTCAGTATTCTGAAAAATTTGTTGAGCAGTCAAAATTTCAGATGGTCATGGTTCAGTCAATTCTTCCCTTCTTAGAGGAAAACAATTGGATGTGCTTTATTGACTTTCAGGATGCGTATTACCACATAAATATGGGCAAACGCTCAAAAAAGTTTCTCCGTTTCCGGCTAGGAGCCAGTCATTACCAATTCAGAATGCTGCTCTTTGGCCTCACCACAGCCCCCAGGATGTTCACCAAATGCATAGCGGCAGTTGCAGCACATTTGAAGCTGCACTGATTCCGAGTGCTTCCTTAACTAGACGACTGGCTCCTCACCGCTTCCACCAGGCATCTATTACTACAAACTACGGATTTCATTCTGGAACTGTCAAAACAATTGTGCATCACGGTCAATCTTGTGATGCCTCAACTAACCCCTTCTCAGGATATGGAATTCATCGGAGCTGGTCTCAGTACTGTTTCTTGTGTGGCATCTCTTCCCCTCCACAGGTTGCACAAAATATAGTCGCAGGTTTGTCTCCTCCTTTGTTCAAACAAAATAATTCCAGCTCAACTGATTCTTCAAGCATTGTGCTCCATGGCAGCAGCGATTACATTAGTTCCAATGACAAGATTTCACATGAGACTTCTTTAGTGGCTACTTGCGAACCAGTGGTCTATTTTAACCCACCCCATGAATCATTTGGTCTTCATATCCAGCCATTGCAAAAACACTTAACCTGGTTGATGCAATCAAGGAGATTCTTCTAGGTCACCCCTTTGTCCTCCCGCTGCCCAAGGCCATAGTGACCACGGATGCTTCCCACATGGGGTGGGGGTATTATCTTGGGAAGACAGTCCAAAGTACGTGGTCCTTGTCTGAGGGTAATCTGCATATCTGTGTTCTAGAGAGGGCAGTGCTGCTGGCATTGCAAGCGTATCATCCTGCCTTACCACTTGGGATGATAGATATTCAATCAGACATGTCCATTGTCTGGTACGTCAACAAATGGGGGAAACAAGTCCTATCACTGTGTGAAGAAGCCTTTCGAGTGTGGCACTGGGCCATAACTTTCACCCGCATTCTGATAGCAACGCACATCTTGGGGAGTTCAAACGTGATTGTGGGCAAACTGAGCAGATGCATCCTCATGCCTCATGAGTGGTCTCTGAACTCCAGAGTAGCGAAGAAGATCTTCCTTTGCAGAGGCCAGCCTTGCTATGACCTGTTTGCCTCACCTGTGAACAGCAGGTGCAGACGCTACTCTGCCCTAATTCCCTCTCAGGGGAGTCTCTCAGAGATGCCCTTCTCCACGATTGGTTCTCTGGTCTCCTTGTCTCCTTTATGCCTTTCCTTCCTTCCCTGTTATCCCTTTTTTTTCTTAAGAAAGCAGCTCGGTTGAGAAGCAAGGTGATCCTCATTGCATCTTACTGGCCTTGAAATATGTAGTTTCCCTTTCTCTTGCCTCATCTGCTTCACAACCCATGGATTGTGGACCCAGTTCCAGACCTTCTCTCCCATCACCAGGAACTAGTGCACCCCAATCTTTGGACCCTCAAGCTAACTGCTTGGTTTCTCCAATTCCTTTAGTCACCAGGCATAATGAAATTCTTTCTCCTGTATGACACATTTTGTTGGCATTCCGTAAACCTTCCACCAGGAATCTCTACCATAGTAAATGGAGGAGATTTTCTATTTGGGCTTTTGATAATGGTTTGGACCCCTTTTCAGCACCAGTAGAGAAAGTTCTACAGTTTCTAGCTACCATTTCTGATAATTGAACTTCTGCTTCTACAATTAAGGTTATAACAACTATTTCAAATTTCCATAATGGTATCTGTGACCAACCTATAATCTCCCACAGGCTTTGTAAGGTTTTCTTAAAGGCACCATCAATTTAAAGCCTCCTTTCAAGGATCCACTACTACCATGGGACTTGACTGTTGTACTGCAATCTCTTACTTTACCCCCATTTCAACCTGCAGCTACCAGTGACTTGGTTTCTTTCTTGGAAAACATTATTTCTCATAGCTGTCACTTTGGCGAGACAAGTCTCCAAGTTACAGGCTCTGTGTTTTAAAGCCCCTTATTTAGTTTTTCTTAAAGACAGAGTATCACTCAGAACAAACCTGACTTTTCTTCCTAAAGTGATTTCAGAGACTAATATCAATCAATCCCTAGACTTGCCTGTATTCTTCCCAAATTTTTCTAATAAAGTCTAATACTTCCTACACCTTCTGGATGTGCACAGGCAGTTACGTTTTTAGCTGGATAAAACTAAACAGTTTAGACAGTCAGAACAGTTGTGTCCTTTGCAAGTGCAGCCTTGGGCAAACCGGCGTCTAAGGTTACTCTGTATGGTTAAGGAATTGCATTTTCTTCATTTACACAAAGGAAAACGTATGTCTCTATATGCCAGTGAAGGCACATTCTACCAGATTCGTGGTGACTTCAGCTGTTTTTCATTCTAAAGCTTCTATGTCAGATATTTCTGCAGCGGCCACTTGGTTTAAACCATATAGTTTTATTACTCATTACAAATTAGACATGATCTCCAGGGGGAGTGTGTCCTTTGGTTCTATGGTTCTCTGGAATATTCTTCCATAGGGCCACCGAGGATCTAAGGTAGTTGGGGACTCTGCCCCACTAGTCAAGAATAGATGAAGATTGACAACATCAGATAAAGAAGTTATGTCTTACGATAACATTTCGTCTGTGTTGTCGATCTTAATCTATTCTTGCGTCCCTCCCGCCTGCCCCTGCCTTTGGATTTCTGGTGGAGCAACATTCTGTCTTGGGTTTTTATTGTTGTTAGGGATACCTTGGACAAGGTTTCTGACTGGAGTGAGAGTGCCTTCTTCAGTATGATTGCAGACTCGATCTGAGATAATTTGGAGAGGGGCAATGTTGGTAGACTAGTAGCTAGAGAAATATTTTGGCTGACGCGAGCTATATGTCGACTGGATCGGTTGCGAGGGTCAGAACCGTATACCCACAAGTCAAGAATAAGTGAAGATCAACAACACAGATAGAATGTAATGGTAAGACATAAATTTTTTTTTTGTCCATAAGTACAAATGCTGTACAAATGTCCTTAACAATCATAGTAGAGAGAGCAAGAGCAGGTTTAAACTTGTTTTCAAGATAATAGGAAATGGGCTGTGTAATCCATCCTCTAGCTGAAACTATACGCCTTAGAGGAGGGTCTGTTAGTGACTTATGAATTTTTGGTATACGATATATATTGTAGGCATGATTGTAGTAGGTACATGAAAACAATTCTATGGCATCAAGTGATAATTCTTCGATAAGATGCATATCATAAACCAAGCTGTTAACCTGTCTAATTGTTAACTTCATTCTTATCAATGGTAAACATTCATATTCAACTTCTACATTTTTGAATCATAAAATTTGTCTATGAAGTATCACAGCACCTGCACCTTTGTCTGCTCGTTTGATGACTGTTTCTGTGTTAACAGAAAGTGTTTGTATCGTCACGTATTGCTCAGTTGTAAGATTATAATGACATTTCTGATGGTCAAACAATTGATAAATATTTTCAACTGCTTGCTCAAAAGCTGCTATAATAGGATTATTTATAGGTGTAAAAGTACTGCTTCTTTTAAGTATGTTATTCTCTTCTGAATTATTAAGACAATGCAATTGCTTTAAGTTAATATTCCTAGTAAATAATCTAAAATCTGTAATAATGTCTGAAATATCATTAAAATGTGCAGGGATAAAAGTAAGCCCCTTGTTAAGTAATGCAGTTTCATCATCATTTAGTTTGTATTTTGATAAGTTGAAAACAATGTCACTTAACTTCTCGTTTGGCTGCTGGTCTGCATTCTCTGTTCCATGTGTTTTTGTCTGCTGCGGCCTCGAGTGTTGGAAAGAATAAATTTCTCCTTCAGTAAAGGGTATGGTTGATTCAATTGTAGTGGTTCCTCTAAAGGGTCCAATGCAGATAAAATATTTGTATCCACCAGAATTTGTTCTCTTGCCTGTCCACTCATTACTTATGTAGTTTTGCACTATGTTAGAGGTAATGGTGATTTCATCCGGTTGAATGTTACATTGAATTGTTTGAAAGTTTATGTGCTGTACTTCCTCGGAAACAGGCTGGTTTGAACAAGGAGGTGTTAGTTTGGAAGCATTGGAAAACAGCATATACATAAAGTGCTTTAGTGCATTGGTGCAAAGTAGTTTACATTTAAGCCATTTATAATGTCAAAAAGTGAAAATTCAAACACTTTAAATATTGCTTAAAATAAATGTCATCTGATGTTATTATGTTTTGCCTTTAGAATTGGTTTAATGGTTAACTTTTTTATTTAAATCAGGGAATAGTTTTGCCTCGAGTGTATGATGCATTTATTTTCTAATACTTCTGTATAGATGTTTTGTGTTTCACTGTTGCAGTCATTACATTTGGGTTATCTGCTTCGCAGTAGCCCTCATTCAGCCTGATTAACAAAGTCTTGGGTCCTGCGTCAGTTGCTGTCCCTTCTTTCATGACATCAGGTTGTCAGGGGTATAAAACATGCAGCCGATGCCATTACATCAGTCTTTCTTGCCGTGCGGTGCCCAAAGCAGAAGCAGTTCGCAAATGCCAGTCGGCCGACTCCTGAAATTTTCGTTTGCAAGTTTCAGAACCGAAGTCCTCAACTAAAGCGAAGTACCCCATTGGGGAAACTTTTTCTTGCTCCTTACTGATGTCAGTAAAAGTTAATAATTGCATTACTTGTGGAAAGCAAATACCTCACAAAGATTTTCATTTGTACTGTATTCCTTGCCTAGGCCCTGACCACAACGTGCCTTGCTGTCGGTTTTGTGCTTTAAAGAGCGCACTATCCGTCGTCGGTATATTTTCGCTTCTAAATATTTCGGTTCTCTGTTTAATTGTCCAGAAATGTCGTCGGTTAGCCTTCCAACTACCGGGATTCCGAAAAAAAAATGCATAAATAAAGACAGAGACAGGCCGTCGAGGTCCAAAGCTGCCGACTCGCTTCTCCTAAGCCAGTCACCAGTTCGCCGGTACTCAGTGAGGCGCTTCCGCAGCCCCTGATACCTGTTACTTCTGACTCACAGGCCTCTACTGAGACCCATTTGGAGTCCGGTATGCTGCGGCATGCTTCAACTGTGGAGCCTGTGGATGTCTTTACCTTAGATGGGTCTGGAAACACTGTGCAGGCACCGGCTTCTGAGGGTGTATTCCGACCTACGGACTTGCATATTAAACCGACGCTTCCTTCTTCATTTAGGCCAAAATCTCGAACCATGCCTAAGAAACCGATGCCCAGGCCGCATGCTCAGGTCTCTATGCCTAAAAAACAAATTGATAAGAATGGCTGAAGATCTTATAACTCTAATCAGGGGAAGCCAACCTCCCCTTCTAAGAGACCTAGGGCTGAAGTTGTTTATTAATCTTCTGAACTGGATTCTGATTTTTGTGATTCTTCTGATGATCTGAATTTGCCCTTATCTACTTATGAGGATTCTGATGCAGAGGACTCCATTCCCTCTGCTTCCCCTCCAGAGGATTTTTCTTTTGGTGAAACCTTACATACTGTAAGGGAGCATTTCCACTGGGAAGGCCAGGATTTTTCTGATTCTAAAAAGAGGCTTAGGGATTTCTTACTCCTGCCTCAGCATAGGGCTTTAGCTATACCTCCTGTACTAGACATTGTTGATGATGCCTTTTCGGAATTTAGTTTGGCCCCTGATTCTTTACCTCCTGCTCCCAGAAAACCTGACATATTACAGGGTTCCTGATTCTCACAATTTCACAGAGACCCAAGGGCATTAAGGCTTCTACTGCGAAAAATCCTACCCCCTCTGATAGAGACTCCAGGGCACTGGATAGATGGGGTAAGAAAGATTACACTTCTGCAACCTTGGCCATTAGAGCTTTAAACTGCCAGCTTCATATGTTAAAATATCAACAACATGTTATTGGATTGCTTAAACAGAAAATTATGTTACTGCCTGACTGTGCTGAAAATAAAGAATTACAGGATTTAATGCATTCTGCTAAACAGGTTGGAAAACATACTTTGCAATGTGGATTTGATTCATTAGAGGCCTCTTGCAGGGTTGCTGTTACTGGGTCTGTGCTCAGAAGGCATGCTTGGCTTAAGGAGCAATTTTTGCCAGATCATGTTAAAGCTAAATTGCTGGATGCTCCCTTAAATCAGGACTGCCTGTTTGGCAACAAGGCTGAGGAAGTTTTTAAAAGATGAAAGATAAAGCTAAAGCTATGCAAACTGTTAAAGATTTCTTACAAGTTCAGCCTCCTAGATTTAGTAGGCACTGGCCCTCTAAAAATTGGTCCTTTCCATCCCCTTCCAGATCTTCTCAAGCCAAACCCAGACGCAGCAGAATTCCCAGGTTTCAGTCCCAAGGGACACACAAGACTAGGCAGTGGGGGGTTTCCGCACCCAAACCTGGGAGCAGCAAGACCCCCCTATGGAAAACCGTCTCAATGACTTGCTTTTAAGACTTCCAAGCACTTCCCAACTGAATGTTCCTTTAGGCGGAAAGATTGGTCTGCAGGCCAAAAACTGGGAACTCATTACCGAGGACAAATGGGTTCTAAATATAGTGTCCCAAGGATACAGATTTCATTTCCACACATTACCAACACCAAGTGGATGGCCAGATCTACCCCCAAATGAGTGGGCAGTGGCCCAAAATCAGGTACTCTCTCTTAAACATGGAGGCTATTCAGTTGGTACCAGAAGAGGAAAAGGGACAAGGTTTCTATTTGAGACTTTTCCTGGTACCCAGAAAAGGCAATACATGGCATCCTATCCTGGACCTTTCCATTCCAAACACCTTTCTGGTGATTCCAAAATTCAGAATGCTAACTCTTCACCAGCTGCTTCCTATGCTAGGCAAGGATGCATGGTTGGCAACACTGGACTTAAAAGAGGCATACCTACACATCCCTATCAGGGAAGGGAGTCTTGCAGAATATACCTACGCTTCAAAGCAGGCTACATGCACTATCAGTTCTCTGCACGGCACTTTGGCTTATCTATTGCGCCCAGGGTATTCACAAAATGACTAGCTCCAGTCATTGCATTTTGCAGGCAAAGAAATATTCAAATATACCCTTACCTGGACAATTGTCTAATTCAGGCAGAAAGCAAAGACATTCTCTTCAATCATCTGGCCTTTCTTCCAAGGGTACTGATTTGTTTGGGGTTCACCATAAACAAACAGAAATCTCACTTGGTACCCTGTCAACAAGTTATATTCCTGGGAGCAAGCTTAAACACAGTTTCCCAGATGGCTTTCCTCACGCCAGAGAAACTGTTACATTTGACAACTTCAGACAAGTGGCCACAAAAACCCAGCTATCTGCAAGGCAAATACTGCAAGCCTTGGGGTTCATGGCATCATGCATTCTTCTAATTCCGTGTGCAAGGCTGCATATGAGGAAACTACAATGGTATCTCAAAAGCCTATGGTGTCAACATTCACGGGATCTGAAAGCAAGGATTCCTATCATACTTTGCATACGCCTAGAGTTCCTTTGGTGGGCAGGGGACTGCCACCAAAACAGGGGACCACCATTCACATTATCCCCTGCCAAACAAGTCTTAACAACAGACGCATCAGACTATGCATGGGGGGCTCACCTGGCATGGAAATGCATTCAGGGCAAATGGAACCAAAATCAAATGCACCTGCACATAGATCAAAAGGAAATGTTAGCTGTACAGAATGCCCTGACAGCCTTCAAGGACCACATTCTTCCAGGACAACTAATGGTAAAGACAGACAACACCACTGTCATGTGGTACATAAACAAGCAGGTGGGTACACATTCTTACCCCCTCTACAGACTAGCCATGGCATTGT
Source organism: Protopterus annectens (assembly GCF_019279795.1). Classification (NCBI taxonomy): domain Eukaryota; kingdom Metazoa; phylum Chordata; order Ceratodontiformes; family Protopteridae; genus Protopterus; species Protopterus annectens. Next base: position 1,999,144,622 of record NC_056731.1, read on the forward strand.
GGAAAACAGCCTTAATCTACCAAGTGAATTTGCAAGCTCAGTTCTTGCCAGGAAAATTAAATACACTGGCAGACGGACTAAGCAGAAACCTCATGGACCCACATGAATGGAAACTGGAACCAATGATTTTCAACAGGTTGACAAGCAAATGGGGGAGTCCAGATATAGACCTGTTTGCCTCCCCCCAGAACCATCAACTGGACAAATATTGCACAATGATTACCCACAAACAAGCTTGGAAATTGGATGCTCTATCCTTAAGCTGGAAAAAGCTATCAGTTTATGCCTTTCCTCCTCTGCCTCTACTCCCCAATGTACTACTTAAGATCAAACAGGACAAGCCACGGACGATTTTAATTGCACCAGACCGGCCTCGCCAACACTGGTACCCACTCTTGCACAGTGTGTCACGCTTGGCTCCATGGCACCTGTGTCAGACTTCTTCCCTGTTGTCTCAGCAGGAGAACATGATTTTGCACCCTCAGCTGCAAACCCTGAACCTAGCAGCCTGGCAAATTACCTAATCTCCCATTTACCATCCCTCAGTAAATTAGTGATGGATATCATTTTAGAGGCAAGGAGGCCTAGTACTGGAAAATTTTATGCTGCAAAATGGAAAAGATTATGTGCTTGGAACCAGTCTGAAGGAATGAATGCAGCAGTGCCCAATTTACCTCAGATTCTACAATACTTAACTGAGATCCTTCGTAAGGGCTTGTCTTTTTCCATCAAAATTCATGCCTCAGCCATTTCAGCTCATTATAGCACAGAGCCTCCGCTCTTCTCTCACCCACTGCTCAAGCAGTTCCACAGAGGGGCCAAAAATCTAAGCCACCCAGGAGAGCTCCAACTCCAGCCTGGGATCTTAACTTTGTCTTGGAGAAGCTCACTCTTCCTCCCTTCGAGCCAGCTGCTACTGCAGATTTAACATTTCTTTCCTGGAAAACAGCTTTCCTTTTGGCAATCACTTCTGCAAGAAGGGTATCTGAATTACAGGCCCTTATGGCAGGGGAACCTTTCATCATCTTTCATGTGGACAGGGTGTCCCTCAGAACCAATCCCTCCTTCATGCCCAAGGTGGTATCCAGTGTTGCTCTTACTCAGTCCATTCATTTGCCTACCTTTTTTCCTAACCCACAGAACAAAGGGGAACGGACACTGCACTCTTAAGATGTGCACAGACAGCTTAGATTCTACTTGGACAAGACTAAACCTCAAAGGGAATCTGAACAAATACTGGTGGCATTTCCTGCAGGGACAGAGGGGGAAGGCTATTTCAAAACAAACCATTTCAAAATGGATAGGCCATTGCATTCATTTCTGCTGTAAGCACCATGGAAAACCCATCCCACAGGGCATCAGACCCCATTCAACCATGGCTGCATCCACCTCTACAGCCTTTCTCAGGGGAGTCCCTACTAGGGACATCTTAGAAGCTGCTATATGGAGTTCTGTACATACTTTCACCAAGCATTACCATTTGCCAATTTCTCTCTAAATCCAGGGCTGGTTTTGCCACTGCAGTCTTGCAGGGCCTCATAGCTGGTCCTAATTCTATTTAAATTCCTCCTCCTCCCAGCCTTAGCTTTGGGAATCTACCCAAATGTAATGACTGCAACAGTGAAACACGAAGAACATAGTACAGTTGTGTACACTTACCATAAATGTAGATGTTCGAGTGTATTCACTGTTGCAGTCCTGGTTACCCTCCCTCCAGCCCCCTTTTCTTCCTTTGGCTATTCCTCTACTCTCACTTACTATGCTCTAAAAGCTTTTTGGTGTATTTGCTTTTCTGTTGGAGGTATATCCTTGTATTTATAGATTTAATTGTTTCCCATTATGGGGGGCACCTGACATCTGGGGCAAGAAAAACTGATGTAATGGCGTCGGCTGCATGTTTTATGCCACTGACGACCTGACGTCATGGAAGAGAAGGGACAGCAACCGATGCAGGACCCAAGACTTTGTTAATCAGGCCGACTGAGGGCTACTGCCTAGCAGATAACCCAAATGTAATGACTGCAACAGTGAATACACTCGAGCATCCTCATTTATGGTAAGTGTACACAACTGTACTTTTTTAATGTCCCCTCTTCTAACATTTTCTGGAACAATTTGTAATATGAGAAAAATGACTTAATGTGAAGAATCTTTAACATGCAGTTTCTAGAATCTTTTTCTCAAACACATTAACAAACTGGTTAAGATTGGCCACTAAATCATAATCCTCTATATTTTTCAAGACTATATTTGGATTTGCAGTAATTAGTTGAAGTATATTATAAAGTCAAAGCAAGATTTTGAAATTCTGAAATTAGGCCATTCAGCAAACTTGGAAATTTTAATTTAGATAGGTTTACCTTACTGAAAATGGAAAGTATATGAGGATTAATATTCTTAGCTTGTAAATACAGAGTCCACAATTGCTTCGCACCGATCCTAATAACTGCTGACCCTAATCCTGCCCTACCTCTAACCCTGTACCTTACCTTAAAAAAAAAAAAAACTTTCTGTAACACTGTCACTAATCTAGACAGCTCAGATGTATACACGTTGCAGTTCTGCTGTTCTCTCACTTAACCCTAACCTGCATACATTCGCACAGACTTCCACCGACTAATGCTGACACCTTCATAATATCAGTAGATTTCAGCATTAAATCCCCAAACCCACATTTACCTTACCTGCATGCAGCCAGTGTGCTGCTTATGCAAAATGTTAAACTCTCTCTGAATGGAAAACAGATTCAGAGTAATTTACTCCATCAACGAGCAATCATTTCGACAAAGTGAGTGACACCCATATACACACACACACACACACACACACACATATATATATATATATGTATGTATGTATGTATGTGTATATATATCTATATATACATACATATACACACACACACACACACACACACACACACACACACACACACACACACACACACACACACACACATACATACACACACACACACACACACACACACACACACCTATATATGTGTGTGTGTATGTATGTATATATATATATATGTATATGTATATATATACATATATATATATATATATATATATGTTTATATACATGTATTTATATATTGATACAGGGCACATACAGTTGATTTGACCATACATATGGTCAGACAACACAAGAGTGAGATGAAAGCATTGAACACCCACAATATCAAGCAAATGCCAGTGAAAGAAATGCAGGCATTTGTATGTGAGAGATTGTGCAATGGCAAGGGTAGAGATTTGACATTTCATTGCTGTTATGCTAACTCAAAATTGGTGGATATAATTTCCAGGGGATGCAGGGGGGGCTTGCTTCCATGCATAAAGTATTTTTTTTCCTTTTTTCCCAGTGGGAGTCTGTCTTTTGGTGGTTTAATGTTTTTGTCTCTATCGTTTGTTTGTTCAGCCATATGTACAGGTAGCTGAAGTGCATACATATGTACGCACGGGCATTATATGTATGTACATGTTTACATCTGTGCACATTTACATCTGTATACACAATATATATATATATATATATATATATATATATGTATATATATATATATATATATATATATATATATATACAGTGCAATGAAAAAGTATTTGCCCCTTCCCGATTTCTTATTTTTTTGCAGGTTTATCACACTTAAATCTTTCAGATAATCAAACAAATGTAAATACTAGACAAAGATAACCCAAGTAAACACAAAATGCAGTTTTTAAATGATGATTTCATTTATTAAGGAAAAAAACTATCCAAACTGCATGGCCCTATGTGAAAAAGTAATTGCCCCCTAAACCTAATAACTGGTTGCGCTACCCTTGGCAGCAATAACTGCAATCAAGCATTTGTGATAACTGGCAAGGAGTCTTTTACATCCCTGTTGAGGAATTTTGTCCCCCTCTTTTTTGCAGAAATGTTTTAATTCAGCCGTATTGGAGGGATGTTCTTCGTGTTTCACTGTTGCAGTCATTACATTTGGGTAAATTGCTGGCAGGTTGCCCTCAGTCGGCCTGATTAACAAAGTCTTGGGTCCTGCGTCGGTTGCTGTCCCTTCTTCCATGACGTCAGGTCGTCAGGGGTATAAAACATGCAGCCGACGTCATTACATCGGTCGGCCAACTCCTGAAATTTTCGTTTTCGAGTTTCAGAACCGAAGTCTTCAACTTAAAGCTAAGTACTCAGTTGGGGAAACTTTTTCTTGCTCCTTATCGATGTCAGTAAAAGTTAATAATTGCATTACTTGTGGAAAGCAAATACCTCATAAAGATTTTCATTCATACTGTATTCCTTGCTTGGGCCCTGACCACGACGTACCTTGCTGTCGGTTTTGTGCTTTATTTAATCAGTGCACTATCCGTCGTCGGTACATTTTTGCCTCTAAATATTTTGGTTCTCGGTTTAATTATCCAGAAATGTCGTTGGTTAGCCATCCAGCAACCGGGACTCTGAAAAAATGCAAAGATAAAGAGAGAGACAGGCCGCCGATGTCCAAAACTGCAGATGACGCTTCTCCTAAGCCAGTCGCCTGTTTGCCGGTACTCAGTGAGGCGCTTTCGCAGCCCCTGATACCCACTGCTTCTGATTCGCAGGCCTCTACTGAGACCCATTCGGAGTCCGGTATGCCGCGAGATGCTTCAACTATGGAACCTGCGGGTCCGGAGCCACTGTGCAGGCACTGGCTTCTGAGGGTGTATTCAGGCCTACAGACTTGCATATTAAATCGACATTGCCTTCATTACTAAGGCCTAAATCTCGATCTATGTCTAAAAAATCGATGCCCAGGCCACATGTTCAGGCCCCTATGCCTAAAAAACAAATGATCAAAATGGCTGAAGATCTAATTACTCTAATCAGGGGTAGTCCCCCCCCCCCCCCCCCCACCACCAAGAGTTCTAGGGCTGAGCTTGATTTTGAATCTTCTGATCATTATTCTGTTTCTTCTGACTCTTCTAATGACCTGGATTTGTCCATACCTACTTAAGAGGATTCTGATGCAGTGGATTCCATTCTCTCTGCTTCCCCTCCTGAGGATTTTTCTTTTGGGGAAACTTTACATACTTTAAGGGAGCATTTCCACTGGGAAAGTCAGGAATTTTCTGATTCAAAAAAGAGGCTTAGGGATTTCCTTCTTCTGCCTCAGCATAGGCCTTTGGGTATACCTCCTGTACCAGACATTGTTGATGTGTTCTCGAAATCCCCTGCCTCTGACTCCTAGTAAACCTGACAGATACTACAGGGTTCCTGAGTCCCCCAAGTTCCTTTTCAAAAATCCTGTTACAGATCCAGAAACCAATTCTCAGGGGCCCAAGGGCATTAAGGCTTCTACTGCTAAAAATCCAACCCTTTCTGATAGAGACTCCAGGGCGCTGGATAGATGGGGTAAAAAGGTTTGTACTTTTGGAACCTTGGCAATCAGAGCTTTAAACTGCCAATTTCATATGTTCAAATATCAACAGCATATTATTGGACTGCTTAAACAGAAAATGATGTTGATTCCTGACTCTGTGGAAAACAAAGATTTGCAGGATTTAATGCATTCTGCAGAACTAGTTGGAAAACATACTTTGCAATGTGGTTTTGATTCTTTAGAGGCCTCCTGCAGGGCTGCTGTTACTGGGTCTGTGCTTAGAAGGCATGCTTGGCTTAAGGAGCAATCTTTGCCTGATCATGTTACAGCTAAATTGTTGGATGCTCCTTTAAATCAGGACCGCCTGTTTGGCAACAAGGCTGAAGAAGTTCTAAAAAAGATGGAAGATAAAGCTAAATCTAAGCAAACTGTTAAAGATTTCTTACAAGTGCAACCTCCAAGATTCAGTAGGCACTGGCCTACTAAGAATTGGTCTTTTCAAGCCCCTTCCAGATCCTCTCAGGCCAAACCCAGACACAGCAAAAACCCCAGATTTCAGTTCCAGGGGACTCTCAGAATTAAGCAGTGGGGGGCCTCCGCTTGCAAATCTGGAAATAAGACACCCCCATGGTAAACAGTCTCAATGACTTCCTTTTAAAATTACCAAGCACTTATCTTTTAACCACTCCTTTGGGGGGAAAGATTGCTCTTCATGCAAAGAACTGGGAACTCATAACCCAGGACAAATGGATTTTAAATATAGTGTCCCAGAGATACAGAGTTTATTTCCACACATTGCCAACACCAAACGGATGGCCAGACCTGCTCCCAAATCAGTGGGCAGAGGCCCAAAGACAAGTACTTTCCCTCTTAAACATGGGGGCTATTCAGCTGGTACCAGAAGAGGAAAAGGGGCAAGGTTTCTATTCCAGGCTTTTTCTGGTACCCGGAAAAGACAAATCATGGCGTCCAATCCTGGACTTGTCTACTCTAAACACCTTTTTGGAGATTCCAAAATTCAAGATGCTGACTCTTCAGCAATTACTTCCTATGCCAGGCAAAGATGCCTGGTTGGCAACTCTAGACTTAAAAGAAGCATACCTGCACATCCCAATCAGGGAATCTTGCAGAAGATACCTATGCTTCAAAGCAGGCTACTTGCATTATCAGTTCTCTGCACTGCCGTTTGGCTTGTTTACTGCACCCAGGGTATTCACAAAGTGCCTGGCTCCAGTTATTGCATTTTGCAGGCAAAGAAATATTCAAATATATCCATACCTGGACGATTGTCTAATTCAGGCAGAAAACCAGGACATACTTCTAAATCATCTGGCGTTTGTAAAAAGGGTTCTAACTTGTCTGGGGTACACCATAAATGAAAAGACATCACAACTAGTATCCTGTCAACATATTACATTCCTGGGTGCAAGCTTGAATACAACTGCCCAGATGGCTTTCCTCACACCAGAGAAGCAAATTCAGTTGGTAACTTGCTTAAAACAAGTGGCCACAAAAACCCTGCTATATCTGCAAGACAAATACTGCAAGCCTTGGGGTTCATGGCCTCCTGTATTCTTCTAATTCCATATGCAAGACTGCATATGAGGAAACTACAGTGGTACTTAAAAAGCCTATGGAGTCAACATTGTCACAGCCTGGAAACAATGATTCCTATCATACCTTGCCTACGCCTGGAGTTCCTATGGTCGGCAGAAGCCTGCTACCAAAACAAGGGACTGCCGTTCACACTACCCCCTGCCGCCCAAACCCTAACTACAGATACATCAGACTATGCATGGGGGGTTCACCTGGCAGGGAAGTGCATTCAGGGCAAATGGAACCTAAATCAAATGCACCTTCACGTCAGTCATAAAGAAATGTTAGCTGTACAGAATGCTCTGACAGCGTTCAAGGGCTACATTCTTCCAGGACAATTAATGGTAAAGACGGACAACACCACAGTTATGTGGTACATAAACAAGCAGGGGGGTGCACATTCCTACCCCCTCTGCGGACTAGCTATGGCATTGTGGAACACAGCCTTGAGCTACCAAGTGCACCTACAAGCTCAATTCCTGTCAGGAAAATTGAATACACTGGCAGACGGACTAAGCAGAAAACTCATGGATCCACACGAGTGGAAACTGGAACCACAGATTTTCAATGTGTTGACAAGCAGATAGGGGAGCCCAGACATAGATCTATTTGCCACCCCCCAGAACTACCAGTTGGACAAGTTTTGCACAAGAACTCCCCACAAACAAGCCTGGAAAGTGGATGATCTGTCCTTCAGCTGGAAAAACCTATCAGTCTATGCCTTTCCCCCTCTGCCTTTGCTCTCCAAAGTTCTGCTAAAAGTCATACAGGACAAACCAAGGGTGATTTTGATTGCTCCAGACTGGCGCGCCAACACTGGTACCCACTCATATCTCCATGGCACCTGCCTCAGACCACACTTCCCTGCTGTCTCAGCAGGAGAGCCAAATTCTGCACCCTCAGCTTCCAACATTGAACCTTGCAGCCTTGCTAATCACTTAAATTCACCCTGATCATCCCTCCGCGAACCTGTGATGGGTGTCATCTTACTGGCGAGAAGACCTAGTACTAGAAAATCTTATGTTGACAAATGGAAAATCTGGAGCCAATCTTTAGGGATGAGCACAGCAGCGCCCAGTTTACCTCAGATTTTGCAATACTTAACAGAGATGCTTCACAAGGGGCCTATCTTTTTCCTCTATTAAAATCCACGCCTCGGCTATTTCAGCTCACTATAACACAGAACCCACCCCTCTTCTCTATCCTCTGCTCAAGCAGCATCTCAGAGGAGCAAAGAACCTGAGACCACCCAGGAGAGCTCCTTCCCCTGCCTGGGACCTTAACTTTGTTTTGGAGAAGATTACTCTACCTCCTTTCGAGCCAGCTGCTACTGCAGACTTAAAATTTCTTTCTTGAAAAACAGCCTTTCTTTTACCAATCAATTCAGCTAGAAGGATATCTGAATTACAGGCCCTTATGGCAGTGGAGCCTTTCATCATCTTTCATGAGGACAGGGTATCTCTCAGGACCAATCCATCCTTCATGCCCAAGGTGGTTTCCATTGTGGCTCTTAATCAGTTCATTCATTTGCCAACCTTCTTTCCCAATCCACAGAACAAAGGGGAATGGATTCTGCATTCATTGGATGTGCACAGACAACTAAGATTCTATTTGGACAGGGCTAAATCTCGAAGGAAATCTGACCAATTGCTGGTAGCATTTGCTGCAGGGGCAGAGGGGGGAAGGCTATTTCAAAACAAACCATTTCTAAATGGATAAGCCATTGCATTAATTTCTGCTATAAGCACCATGGAAAACCTATCCCCCAGGGGATCAGATCTCATTCCACTAGGGCTGCATCTACTTCTGCAGCCGTTCTCAGAGGTGTCCCTACCAGGGATATTCTAGAAGCTGCTACCTGGAGTTCTGTACATACTTTCACCAAGCATTATCATTTACCAATTTTCTCTAAATCCAGAGCTGGCTGTGCCACAGCTGTCTTGCAGGGCCTTCTAGCTGGCTCTAATGCTGTATAAACTCCTCCTCCCAACCATAGCTTTGGGAATCTACCCAAATGTAATGACTGCAACAGTGAAACACGAAGAACATATTACAGTTGTGTACACTTATCATAAATGTAGGTGTTCGAGTGTATTCACTGTTGCAGTCCTGGATGTTCTCCATCTCACATTGCTGCAGCCCTTACAAATGGGGTAGTCCGCTGTCCTCGGTCGGCCCGAATACCAAAGTATTAGGCTGACGTCGGTCAAGGCGCTTAAAACTGACATCAGGACGTCAGGGTACAAAAGCGCATGACCGACGTCATATCCTCAGTCTTTTTTGCCGCATGGTCCGATGCAGAAGCAGCATTGCAAGTGCCGTTCGGCGTTCTGAAATTTTTCGAGTTCGGAGTTTCAGACCGAATCCAAGTTGGCTAAGTACCCCGTTGGGGATTATTTTGGTTTTTTCTTGCCTCGGTATAGTACCGGATGTCAGAAAAAGTGAATAATTGTATTTCTTGTGGGAAACAGATACCGCATAGGGATTATCATTCTTTGTGCATTCCTTGTTTGGGGCCTGAGCACGACGTAGTCGGGTGTCGCTTTTGTGCTAGGTTCAATAAGCGCACTATTAAGCGAAGGTTAGATTGTGCTAGGCTGGTCTTCGGTAAGCGGTGCAATTATAATATGCCGTCGGATTCTCCAGCGCCCGCTTCCACGAAGAAGCGCAAAGACAAAACAGTTAAACCCAGGCAAGATGAGTCGTCCGTTCCGGACGCCGGTTCTTTAGAGGCTTCAGTGGAACCGGTGGGTCCGACGGAGACTTCTTTAGAGTCTCAGGGGGAGACTTTAATTTTGCAGGATGTGGCTTCTCTTGAGGCAGGGCAGGCTGAAGGGGCTTCTCAGGTTACTGTACTCCCCTCCCTTCCCAGGGTGGTTAGGCCCTCTCCTTCTGTTTCCAAGGCTTCTCCCAGGGCCAGGCCAGGTTTAGCTTCTGTTGGTGTCACTCCTAGTTCAGCAGGGTCTGTGCCTAAGAAGCACATGCTTAAAATGGCAGAAGATTTGATTACTCTGATTAGAGGTTCTTTGCCCCCTCCTGATAAGAGGCCTAGGGTGGAGCCAGAGTTGGGAAGTTTTGAACAGGCTTCAGATGTTTCAGAGTCTTCGGCTGAAGACTTGCAGGAGTACTCTCCTTATTCTGATTCTGATGCAGAAGATTCCACTCCTTCTGCTTCTCCTCCAGAGGATTTTTCTTTCTCAGAGACACTTCACTCTATGAGGGAGCATTTTCAGTGGGAAGGCCAAGACTTCTCTGATTCTCGGAAAAGGCTTAGGGAATTTTTGCTTTTACCTCAACATAGGCCCTTAGCTACTCCACCTGTTCTGGATGTTGTGCAGGATGTGTTTTCAGAGGCTTCGCTTAATCCTGATTCTCTGCCTCCTGCGCCTGTTAAACCAGATAGGTATTACAGGGTGCCTGAGGCTCATAAATATCTTTATAAGAGTCCTAGGGCGGACCCAGAAACTATTAGTCAGGGACCCAAGGGTGTCAAGGCCTCTGTTGTAAAAAATCCGGTTCCTCTAGATAAAGAGGCCAGAGCTTTGGATAGATGGGGAAAGAGGGTCTATACTTCTTCTACCTTAGCAATGAGGGCTTTGAATTGCCAGTTTCATATGTTGAAATATCAAAACTTTCTTCTTTCTCAATTGAAATCTAAGGTGGATGCTCTGGCAGAAGGCATTGAGTGTAAAGAATTACAAGATTTGGTGCATGTCTCTGAGCAGGTCGGTAAGCATTCTTTACAATGTGGTTTTGATGCTGTGCAGGCCTCGTCTAGGGTGGCTGCCACTGGTTCAGTTCTTCGCAGGCACGCCTGGCTGAAGGATCAGAATTTTTCTGACCATGTTAAAACAAGGATTTTGGATGCTCCTTTGCAGTCTGAAGTGTTGTTTGGTCCACCTGTGGAATCAGTCTTGAAGAAAATGGAGGACAAGGCTAAGTCTATGCAGACTGTTAAGGATTTTTTGCAAGTTCAGCCTCCAAAGTTTAGTAGGAATTGGCCTGCTAAGGGGTGGATGTATCCTTCTTATGATTCTCAGTCTAGGGGTAGATCTAGACGTGGTAGGGGCAGTTCTCAGAGTTCCTTCAGACCTAGAACAGGGAGTTCACCTGCACAATCTTCGAGTGAGGGTAGGGGCCAGTCCTTTCGTAAACAGGCCCAATGACCTACTTTTTCAGCTGCCAGATCCCTCTTGCCTGGCAGCACCTTTGGGAGGAAGGTTGGCACTTTTCAAGGAAAATTGGATTTTAATTACCCAAGACAAATGGGTACTGGATATCATACACCGAGGTTACAAGTTTTATTTCCGTACCTTGCCTCCTTTCAAAGGCATGCCAGACGTTCCTCCTCACCAAAGACTAGAGGCTCACAACCAAATTTCTCTTCTACTTCAAATAGGAGCTATACAACCGGTCCCTCTGACAGAAGTGGGCCTAGGATTTTATTCTCGCCTGTTTCTAGTACCAAAGAAGGGGGACACGTGGAGACCCATTTTGGACTTATCTATCCTCAACACATATCTGGACATTCCCAAGTTCAAAATGTTGACGTTACAGCAGCTTTTACCTCTGCTGGGCAAAGATCACTGGATGGTGACTCTGGATCTCAAGGAGGCTTACCTTCATGTTCCTATCAGGCCCAGTTGCAGGAAGTATCTGCGTTTTCGGGCTGGGACTTTTCATTATCAGTTCTCTGCATTGCCCTTTGGCTTATCTACTGCGCCCAGAGTGTTCACGAAGGTTCTGGCTCCAGTGGTAGCTTTCTTCAGGCTAAGAGGAATACAAATCTATCCTTATTTGGACGATTGCCTGATTCTGGATCAAGGAAAGGATGAACTTCTTCATCATTTACAGTATGTGATGGCAGTGTTAAGATGCCTAGGGTATTCTGTGAACGAAATAAAGTCCAGTCTAGTACCCTCTCAGGACATGTGCTTTCTGGGTGTGAGACTGAATACAGCATCCCAGATGGCCCTTTTGACCCCGGACAAACAAAAGAATCTTTCTCTTTATTTCCATCAATTGTCTCGTCAGTCCAGGCTGACTGCAAGGACAGTCCTTCAAGCCTTGGGGTTCATGGCATCTTGTATTCTGGTACTTCCCAATGCCAAACTGCATATGAGGAAGCTACAATGGTATCTCAAAATGTATGGACGCAACACTGCCAAGATATGGACACTGTCATTCAGATAATACCTTGCATTCAAAAGGAATTTTTGTGGTGGGCTCAGGAATGTCACCTAAACAAGGGACTCTCTGTGACCCGACCAGAGGCGAGTCAGATTCTAACGACAGATGCCTCAGACAAAGCTTGGGAGCTCATCTAAATGGAAAATGGGTACAAGACACGTGGCCTGCCAGACTTCAACATTTACATATCAACTTGAAGGAGATGTTAGCAGTCCAATTTGCATTGATAGCTTTCAGGGATTTACTTCTTCCAGGGCAGGTGTTGATTCAAACAGACAACACAACTGTCATGTGGTACATCAACAAGCAAGGGGGGACACATTCTTATCCTCTATGCAGACAAGCAATGATTTTGTGGGAGACTGCTCTCAGTTTGCAGCTAAATCTTCAGGCAAGGTTTCTGCCAGGAGCACAGAACTCCTTAGCAGATGTGTTGAGCAGACAAATTATGGATCCCCACGAGTGGAAATTGGATCCTCATGTATTTCAAAAATTGACAGTGTTATGGGGAACTCCAGACATAGATCTGTTCGCTTCTCCACAAAATTACCAGCTGCCAAAGTTTTGCACGAAAAGGTTTCATCCCACAGCTTGGAAAGTGGATGCCCTCTCATTCAATTGGAGCAATCTTCATGTGTATGCCTTTCCACCACTGCCTCTCCTCCCAAAGGTACTCCTGAAGGTCAGACAGGACAAGCCAACCATGATTTTAATAGCTCCGGATTGGCCTCGACAGCACTGGTACCCATTACTGAGAAGTCTGGTACGGGAGCCTCCATGGCCTTTGCCTTCGATTCCACACCTGCTGTCTCAGGAGAACAGTCATTTACTCAATGTCAAACTTCACTCTCTACATCTAACAGCCTGGCATATTCTGTTTTAAACCCTGGAGGGTCTCAGCTTCCACAACAAGTTTTGAATGTTATTTTGGAGGCCAGAAGGCCTAGTACAAGGAAAGTTTACGCAGATAAATGGAGGAGATTTTTAATTTGGAGTACAGCCAAGGACTTTGATGTTTCTAAACCTAACTTAAGTGTTGCTCTTCAATACCTTACTGAGTTATTGGACAAAGGTTTGTCCTTCTCCTCTATAAAGGTTCATGCTGCAGCAATTTCTGCTCACTATGACTGTGACCCACCATTATTTTCTCATCCTTTGTTTAAGCAATTCCTTAGAGGGGCAAAGAATATAAGACCCCCACGAGAGCTCCTACTCCTGCTTGGGATCTCAATTTTGTGTTGGAGAAACTCACTCTACAACCTTTTGAGCCTGCAGCGACTGCCGAGTTGAAATATTTATCATGGAAGACTGCTTTTTGTTGGCCATTACATCTGCGAGAAGCGTTTCTGAATTACAGGCCCTTATGGCGGTTGAGCCTTTCTTAATTTTCCACAAGGATAGGGTGTCTTTGCGTACTAACCCTTCCTTTATGCCTAAAGTGGTTTCTAGTGTGGCTTTAAACCAAACTATTCATTTGCCTACTTTTTATGCAAACCCCCAAAATAAAGGGGAGAAGATTTTGCACACTTTGGATATACACAGACAGTTGCGATATTATTTGACCAGAACTAAAGGGTTCAGGCAGTCTCAGCAGTTGTTTGTTTCATTTGCTTTGTGTTCTCAGGGCAAACCTGTTTCAAAACAAACTATTTCTAAGTGGATTGGTTTTTGTATTGCTTTCTGTTATTCCCATCATGGTAAGGAGATTCCAACTGGGATTAGGCCTCATTCCACTAGGGCGACTGCCACTTCTACAGCTTTTCTAAGGGGGGTGGCTACTAAGGATATTTTGGAGGCAGCTACTTGGAGTTCAGTGCATACTTTCTCTAAGCATTACCACCTTCCACTTTACTCTAAATCTAGGGCTGGATTTGCCACTGCAATTTTACAGGGCATTTTGGCAGCTCCTAATGCTTTATAGTTTTGCCATCCTCCCTTACCTCTGCTTTGGGATTCTACCCATTTGTAAGGACTGCAGCAATGTGAGATGAAGAACATAGTACAGTTTTGTACCTACCATAAATGTAGATGTTCGAAGATCCACATTGCTGCAGTCCAATTCCCCTCCTTCCCCTCTGTAGTTAGAGGTGGTTGTGTGGTTTGGGTTGTAAATATTGTAAATATTGTAAATATGGTTAGTGCAGGGGTGGTTGGTTGTTTTTTGCTGTTTTTTGGCTTTGCCCTTTCTTTTTAGGGCCTTCTGACATCTGGGGCAAGAAAAGACTGAGGATATGACGTCGGTCATGCGCTTTTGTACCCTGACGTCCTGATGTCAGTTTTAAGCGCCTTGACCGACGTCAGCCTAATACTTTGGTATTCGGGCCGACCGAGGACAGCGGACTACCCCATTTGTAAGGACTGCAGCAATGTGGATCTTCGAACATCTACATTTATGGTAGGTACAAAACTGTACTTTACCCTCCCTCCAGCCCCCTATTTTTCTATGGCTATACCTCTACTTTCCTTTACTATGCTTAAAAGCCTTTTTGGTGTATTTGCTTTTGGCTGGAGGTATAATTTTGTGTTTTTTAATTTTATTTGCTCCCCATTAGGGGGCACCTGACATCTGGGGCAAGAAAAACTGATGTAATGACGTCGGCTGCATGTTTTATACCCCTGATGACCTAACGTCATGGAAGAAGAGAAAGCAACCGATGCAGGACCCAAGACTTTGTTAATCAGGCCGACTGATGGCAACCTGCCAGCAGATTGCCCAGATGTAATGGCTGCAACAGTGAATACACACGAACATCTACATTTATGGTAAGTGTACAAAACTGTACTTTTCCGAGCATGAACCGTTTTTTTAATGTTATGCCACAGCATCTCAATTGCATTCAAGTCCGGACTTTGACTAGGCCACTCCAAAACCTTCATTTTGTTTTTTAAACCATTCAGAGGTGGACGTGCTGGTGTGTTTTGGATCATTGTCCTGCTGCAGAACCAAAGTGCGCTTCAGCTTGAGGTCACGAACTGATGGCCAGACATTCTCCTTCAGAAATTTTTGGTAGAGAGCAGAATTCATGGTTCCAGCAATCACAGCAAGTCGTCCAGGTCCAGAAGCAGCAAAGCAGCCCCAGACCATCCCATTACAGCGACCATGTTTGACTGTTGGCATGATGTTCTTTTTCTGAAATGCTGTGCTACTTTTACCCAAGATGTAATGGGACACACACCTCCCAAAAAGTTCAACTTTTGTTTCGTCAGTCCACAAAATATTTTCCCAAAAGTCTTGGGGATCATCAAAATTTTTTTTTGGCAAAAGTGAGAAGAACCTTTATGTTCTTTTTGGTCAGCATTGTTTTTCACCTTGGAACTCTGCCAAGCATGCCACTTTTGCCCAGTCTCTTTCTGATGGTTGAGTCATGAGCATTGACCTTAACTGAGGCAAGTAAGGCCTGCAGTTCTTTAGATGTTGTTCTGGGTTCTTTTGTGACCTCTTGGATGAGTTGTCGCTGCACTCTTGGAGTAATTTTTGTAGGCCGACAACTCCTGGGAAGGTTCACCACTGTTCCATGTCTTCTCCATTTGTCGATAATGGCTCTCACCGTGGTTCACTGGAGTCCCAATGCTTTAGAAATGGCTTTGTAACCTTTTCCAGACTGATAGATGTCAGTTACTTTGTTTCTCATCTGTTCTGGAATTTCTTTAGATCGCGATATATCATCTTCCTTTTTGGGATCTTTTGGTCTACTTCACTTTATCTGACAGGTTCTATTCAAGTGATCTCTTGATTCAACAGGTCTGGCAGTAATCAGGCCTGGGTGTGGCTAGTGAAATTTAACTCAGCCTTCCCAAAAATGTGATTGACCACAATTGCTTCATGATTTAACAAGGTGGGCAATTACTCTTTCACATAGGACCATGTCGGTTTGGATAGTTTTTTTTCTTTAAAGAAAGTCATCACTTAAAAACTGCATTTTGTGTTTACTTGGGTTATCTTTGTCTAATATTTAAATTTGTTTGATCTGAAACATTTAAGTGTGACAAACATGCAAAAAAAAAAAAGAAATCAGGAAGGGGGCAAATATGTTTTCATTGCACTGTGTGTGTGTGTGTGTGTGTGTGTGTGTGTGTGTGTGTGTGTGTGTATCTAGACAGAGCGAGATAGGTATATCTATATAGATAGATATATTTATCTATATATGTATATATACAGTGGATATAAAAAGTTAACATGCCAGGATTTTGTGATATAAATAAAATTAGACCACAGTAAATGATTTCAAAACTTTTCCCACCTTTAATATAACCTATGCAATTCAATTGAAAAACAAACAAATCTGTTATGGAAAAAATATAAAAAATAAAACACGTGCAATAAGCTGGTTGCATAAGTGGCGCACACCCTTTTACTAATACTTTGTTGAAGTACCTTTTGATTTAATTGCAGCATTCAGTCTTCTTGGGTAGGAGTCTATCAGCATGGCACATCTTGACTTGTAATAGTAATGGTTTGGTTTATCTGAGTGTTTGTAAAGGGTATTACGTTGGCAAGACCGAAAGGTCACTTAGGAAGAGAATATACAAACATTTATATGCCATCAATACCCACAACACCAATAATGCACTTTTTAAGCATATTTTAACTTGCTCTGAATTTTCTGGGTGCAAGTTTGGTATCCTTGAAACTATTTTGAAAAATGCCTGGGGTGGTAATTGGTCAAATAGAATAGAAAAAAGTGAGTTGAAATGGCAACTCCGTCTTAACGCGTGCCAGCCTCCTGGCATGAACGAACATGTTTCTTTAAAGCCTGTTTTAAAAATTGAAAGGGCTCTTATTTTATGATTTTATGTTTTTGTACATGTTTTTAATACTCTTCAACAATGCACACTTTTTTAAAACTGATGGTTGTTGTCACTTTAATTCTTAATGGATTCCTAATTGGGAGTACTATTTAAAACAATTTGATGGAAGCACTTTTGGTTTTGATAAAGTCTGCATTTGGTCAGACGAAAGTGCTTACCTACTGTGTGGTTTGATTAATAAATTTACAAAATTGCATCCCTGGCACCTTTGTAGTTTTGGAATATTTGAACTGTTTACTAGTCTAGTGGTCTGCTGTGGGTTTTAATCTCCGGAGTGGTATTTGTTTTACTAGTTCTGTTTTTCCACTTGGCACACTTTCTCTGTTAATAATATTTAAATTTGTTTGATCTAAAACATTTAAGTGTGACAAACATGCAAAAAATAGAAATCAGGAAAGGGGTAAATACTTTTTCATTGCACTATATTCTATATATATATATATATATATATATATATATATATATATATATATATATATATATATATATATATATATATATATATATAGAGAGAGAGAGAGAGAAAGATAGGTATATCTATATATATATATATATATATATATATTTAGAGAGAGAGAGAGAGAAAGATAGGTATATCTATATATATATATATATATATATTTATCTATGTATGTATATATACAGTGGATATAAAAAGTTTACACACCCCTTTTAAAATGCCAGGTTTTTGTGATAAAAAAATTAGAACACAATAAATAATTTCAAAACTTTTCCCACCTTTAATGTGACCTATAAACCTGTGCAATTCATTTGAAAAATAAACAAATCTGTTAGGGGGAAACTATAAAAAAATAAAAAATGTGCAATAAGCTGTTTGCCATAAGTGTGCACACCCTTATACTAATACTTTTTTGAAGCACCTTTTGATTTAATTACAGCATTCAGTCTTCTTGGGTAGGAGTCTATCAGCATGGCACATCTTGACTTGGCAATATTTGCCCACTCTTCCTTGCAAAAACACTCCAAATCTGTCAGATTGCAAAGGCATCTCTTGTGCACATCCCTCTTCAGGTTACCCCACAGATTTTTCTATTGGATTTAGGACTGGGCTCTGGCTGGACCATTCCAAAACTTTAATTTTTTTCTGGTGAAGCCATTCTTATGTGGATTTGGATGAATGCTTGGAGTCATTGTTGTATTGAAAGGTGAAATTACTGTTCATCTTCAGCTTTCTAGCAGATGCCTGAAGGTTATGGGCAAAGAGTGGACTGCTGTTTGGAACTGTTCACTGTTCATAATTATCTCCACCTTGACTAAAGCCTCAGTTCCAGCTGAAGAAAAGCAACCCCAAAGCATGATCATGCCACTACCATGCTTCACCGTGGGGATGGTGTTCTTTTGGTGATGCGAAGTGTTGTTTTTGCGCCAAACGTACCTTTTGGAATTGTGGCCAAAAAGTTCATCCTTGGTGTCATCAGACCAGAACACTTTTTCTCACATGCTTTTGGGAGGCTTGATGTATTGATTTGCAAATTTTAGCCAGGCCTGGATATTTTTCTGTGTAAGAAAAGGCTTCTGTCTTGCAACCCTACCCCATAGCCCAGACATATGGAGAATACAGGAGATTGTTGTCACATGTAGTACACAACCAGTACTTGCCAGAAATTCCTGCAGCTCCTTCAGTGTTGCTGTAGGTCTCTTGTCAGCCTCCTTGACCAGTTATCATCTGGTCTTTTCATCAGTTTTGGAGGGACGTCCAGTTATTTGCAACGTCACTGTCATTCCATATTTTCTCCACTTTGTGATGACTGTCTTCACTGTGTTCCATTGTATATCCAATGCTGTGGACATTTTTTGTACCCTTGAAATTTTTTTGTACCCTTCTCCTGACTGATACCTTTCAACAATGAGATCCCTGTGATGCTTTGTAAGCTCTCTGCGAACCATGGCTTTTGCTGTAGCAGGCAACTGAGTAAATGTCAGGAAAATCCTACTAGGACAGCTGAACTTTATTTGGGGTTAATAACAAAAAAACAAGCCAGCCATCTACCAAAGGTGACTCACATACAGCAATAAACAGAGGAAAAACAACAAATGTGAGCCAGCCAACACAGTGCAAGAGCTTCTTTATGTTGGTCTGAAGAAGCGGTAACCCCGCGAAAGCGCTAAACCTTCTGAATACATTTGGCTACCTTTATTTTTATTAGCTCTTGCACCGTGTTGGTTGGCTCACATTTGTTGTTTTTCTCTGTTTATTTGGGGTTAATTAGAGCCTCTTTAATTGATGGCAGGTGTGTACCCAAGAAGGCTGAGTGCTGTAATAAGCAAAAGGTGCTTCAACAAAGTAATTTAACAGTGTGCACACTTATGCAACCAGCTTATTGTATGTGTTTTTATTTTTTTATATTTTCCACTAACAAATTGTTTTTCAATTGAATTGTATAGGTTATAGGTCACATTAAAGGTTGGAAAAGTTTTTAAATGATTTATTGTGGTCTCATTTTTTATATCACAGAAACCTGGCATTTTAACAGGGTTGTGTTAACTTTTCTGAAACATGTTGTAGGGCTAGATACCTATCTCAGAGAATGACAAATATATGGAATTGTCTTCCTCTCAGCATAATGTACTTCTCTTACTTTAGTGAAATGTAATCTGGACAGGAAACTGCGAATTCATCTGTGGTTTAGCACCGTTGTCCCTTATGGATAGGGATAACATTTAAATATTGTTCTGGGTTATTCGTACTTAAATTACAAGCACAAAAAATGTTATGGGAATTCAGAGTTAGGCTTGTAAAGATTCTTGCGAATCAGTAACGTAGCAAGTACATTATGAACCTATAACTTGTATAGTTAGCACTCGAGCTATATCAATACATTTATGTGAAAAGTTATTTCGTAAAACTATATTGAGGAACTCACATTATATACCTTACGTCTATTGAAAAGCAATACTAGCCTAGAATATATTGTAGATACATTAATAGTGTTCAAAGGTTGTAAAGTAATAGTCTGAGTTTCTGTCTGTAACATAAACTCAGACGTAAAGTGGAGAAATAAGATCGGGGTGAATAGTTTTAATTTTTTGAGCAAGTTTGCCACCGGAATTTTATTCCTGTATTCATTTTTCTTTTAGTGGAAGTACCTCTGTGTTTATCTGTAAGACTGAATACTTGTATGATGATGTTCATCGTGTTTCACTGTTGCAGTCATTACTCTTGGGTTATCCTGCTGGCAGGCTACCCTCAGTCGGCCAGAATTCCAAAGGCTAGGTCCGGCGTCGGTTGCTGTCGCCTCTTCCCTGACGTCAGAGCGCCAGGGGTATAAAAGATGCAGCCGACGCCATTTTCTTCAGTCTTTCTTGCCGCGCGGTGCCCGAAGCAAAAGCAGTTCATAAGCGCCGGTCGGCCATCTCCTGAGATTTTCAAATCCGAATTTCAGAACCGAAGTCTTCATTAAAGCTAAGTACCCCGTTGGGGAAACTTTTTTCTTGCTCCAGACCGATGTCAGAAAAAGTTAACAATTGTATTTCTTGTGGGAAGCAAATACCTCATAAGGATTTTCACACTTACTGTATTCCTTGCCTAGGCCGTGATCACAACGTTGCTAGCTGTCGATTTTGTGCAAGATTTAACCAACGCACTATCAAGCGTCGGTTCGATTTTGCATTTCATTACTTTGGCCGAAGATTTAATTATATAATACCGTCGGACCAGCCGACAACCGGAGTTTACAAAAAACGCAAGGAAAAGGACAAGGATAGGCATCCGAGGTCCAAAACCGACGATGAAGCCTCTACTAGGCCAGTCGTCAGTTCGCCGGTTCTCAGTGAGGTGCTTTCGCAGCCCCTGGCTCCCGCTACCTCAGAGCCACAGGCCGCTACCGACTCCCACGTGGAGCCGACTGGGCCTCTGGATACTCAAGGTATTGGACACTTGGAAATCATTCCCTCAGATGGGTTCAGAGCCGCTGAGTAGGCATCGGCTTCTGAGGGTGTCTTCAGACCTACACAACTATATATTAAGCCATCCTCAGCTTCAAAGACAAAGACTAAAGCGGCTCTAAAGACAAAGAAACAAGTACAGCATTCTCCTACTTGGACTTCCATGACTAAAAAACAGATGCTCAAAATGGCCGAAGACCTAATTACTTTGATCAGGGGCTCCCATCCCCCTCCTGATAAGAGGCCTAGGCAAGAGACAGTATGAGTCTTCTGATCAGGTATCTATTTCCTCTGATTCCTCTTCTGAATAGGATTACTCCATGCTTCCCTATGAGGATTCTGATGCTGAAGAGTCCATTCTTTCAGCCTCTCCTCCTGAGGATTATTCTTTTGGGGAAACCCTGCATACTATGAGGGAGCATTTCCTCTGGGAGAGCCAAGATTATTCTGAATCTAAGAAAAGGCTCAGAGACTTTCTGCTTCTTCCTCAGCACAGACCCCTTGCTATTCCACCTGTTCTAGACATTGTAGATGATGTATTTTCAGAGTCCGTCCTGTCCCCTGACTCTTTACCCCCTGCACCTGCTAAGCCAGACAGATACTACAGGGTCCCGGATTCTCATAAATTCCTATATAAAAACCCTGCTGCTGACCCAGAAACTATATATCAGGGTCCCAAGGGGGTTAAATCTTCCACTGCAAAAAACCTTGTCCCCTCTGATGGGGATTCTAGGGCTCTAGACAAATGGGGGAAAAAAGTCTACACTTCTGCTACCCTGACTGTAAGGGCTTTGAATTGTCAGTTTCATATGCTTAAATATCAGCAATATTTAATGTCACTGCTTAAACAGAAAATGTTGACAAATACTGAATGTTCAGAGAACAAGGAATTGCAGGATTTATTGCATGCAACTGAACAGGTGGGAAAGCATACTTTGCAATTTGGTTATGTTTCACTGGAGGCCTCTTGCAGGGCCGCTGTTACAGGTTCTGTTATTAGAAGGCATGCTTGGTTAAAGGAACAGAATCTGCCTGATCATGCTAAAGCAAAATTATTAGATGCACCATTACAGCATGATACTTTGTTTGGTACTAAAGCAGAAGAGGTGTTGAGAAAAATGGAGGATAAAGCAAACTCCATGCAGTCAAGGATTGCTTACAGGTACAGCCACCCAGGTTTAGCAGGAACTGGCCTTCTAAAAATTGGTCCTTTCCAGTGTCAGACAGACCACAAAAAGGCAGATACAGGCGTCCCAGAGGCAGATCTCAGCCCCAAGGCTCATACAGGCCTAAACAATGGGGTGCTCCTACCTCCAAAAGCAGAGAAGACAAATCACAACCTTACAGGAAACAGTCCCAATGACTTTCCTCTACCAGTTCCAAGCAGTTTTCTTTTGACAACCCCCTTAGGGTGAAAACTAGCACTTTTTTCATCAAATTGGCAAATGGTTGCCCAAGACAAATGGGTCCTGAACACAGTGTCCCAAGGCTACAGGTTCCATTTTCACACACTACCAAGGTCAAAGGGCATGCCAGACCTGCCACACAATCAATGGGCAGAGGCACAAAAGCAAATTACAGCCCTAATGGACATGAGGGCCATTCAGCAAGTACCACAACAAGAGCAGGGACAAGGATTTTACTCCAGACTTTTCCTAGTACCCAGGAAGGACAAAACTTGGAGACCAATACTGGACCTGTCTATACTAAATACATTTCTGGAAGTTCCAAAATTCAAGATGTTGACTCTACAGCAGCTACTGCCCATGCTAAGCAAGAGGGCTTGGCTCGTAACTTTGGACCTAAAAGAGGCATACCTGCATGTCCCAATCTGACAATCTTGCAGAAGATACCTCAGATTCATAGCTGGCTCAATGCATTACCAATTCTCTGCACTGCCCTTTGGCTTATCTACTGTGCCCAGGGTCTTCACAAAATGCCTGGCACCAGTAATTGCGTTTTGCAGACAAAAAGGAATTCAAATATATCCCTACTTGGACGACTGCCTAATTCAAGCAGAGAACAAAGACACTCGTCTAAAGCATCTGGTGTTTGTAAAAAGATTACTAATTGGCCTAGGGTACACAGTAAACGAAAAGAAATCAAAACTAGTGCCCTCACAAGAGATAATATTCCTGGGTGCAAACTTAAATACAACTGCCCAGATGGCTTATCTCACACGAGACAAGCAAAAGCAACTGACTACTTACTTCAAGAAATTGGCAACAAAACCCCACTTATCTGCAAGGAAAATCCTGCAGGCCTTGGGTTTCATGGCATCCTGCATTCTACTAATTCCATATGCCAGACTGCATATGAGGAAACTACAATGGTATGTGAAAAGTGTTTGGACTCAGCATTGCCACAGCCTGGAGACAGTAATTGCACTCATTCCCTGCCTACAACAGGAGTTTCGATGGTGGGCAGAAGCCTGTCACCACAACAAGGGTCTGCCATTCAGTTTACCCACAGCCAGACACTGACAACGGATGCATCAGATTATGCCTGGGGGGCCCATATGGCAGGAAAATGTATTCAGGGCACATGGCCTGCAAACCAAATGCATCTTCACATCAATCAAAAAGAGATGCTAGCTGTTCAAAATGCCCTGACAGCTTTCAAGGACCTGCTTCATCCAGGACAGTTACTGATAAAGACAGACAACACTACGGTCATGTGGTACATAAACAAGCAGGGAGGTACACATTCCTACCCCCTCTGCAGACAAGCAATGACCTTGTGGGACACAGCATTGGCTTTTCAAGTTCACCTGCAAGCACAATTCCTGCCAGGAAAAACAAATACTCTGGCAGACGAACTAAGCAGAAACTTCATGGATCCCCACGAATGGAAACTGGATCCACAAGTCTTCAGCATGATAATAAGGAAATGGGGATGCCCAGACATAGAAATGTTTGCCTTCCCTCACAACTGTCAATTGCAGAGATTTTGCACAAGGATTTATCACAAGCAAGCATGGAAAGTGGATGCCCCTATCATTCAGCTGGAAAAATCTAACAGCATATGCTTTTCCCCCACTGCCTCTCCTTCCCAGAGTACTCCTAACGGTCAGACAAGAGAAGCCAAAAATGATACTGATTGCACCAGACTGGCCACGCCAGCACTGGTACCCAATCCTAAAGAGCTTGTCTCAAGGTCCAGCATGGATATTGCCTCAAACTTCTCACTTGCTGACCCAACAAAACAATCTGATCCTGCACAGCCAACTCAGAACCTTAAGTCTGGCAGCATGGTGGATAATGTAGCCATTCAGAACACACCTCTTTCAAAAGCTGTTATGGATGTTGTCTTGGAGGCCAGGAGGCCCAGTACCAGAAAATCTTATGCAGAAAAATGGAAGAGATTCTGTGCTTGGAACCAGGAACAAGGCATTGACACGTATGTACCAAATATACCTCAGATTTTACAATACCTAACTGAGATGCTGAACAAAGGCCTTTCTTTCTTATCAATTAAGATTCATGCCTCTGCCATTTCAGCCCATTACAATGCAGGACCACCTATCTTTTCTCATTCTTTAATAAGGCAGTACCTCAGAGGGGCCCAAAACATTAGGCCTCCAAGGAGAGCACCAATTCTGGCCTGGGACCTCAATTATGTTTTGGAAAAACACACACTGCCTCCTTTTGAGCCAGCATCAACAGCAGATATAAAATTCTTATCCTGGAAAACAGCTCTGCTCCTAGCAATAACCTCTGCAAGGCGAGTCTCAGAGTTACAAGCACTTATGTCTGTGGAACCTTTCATCATTTTTCATTCAGACAGGGTTTCTCGGAGGACAAACCCTACATTTATGCCTAAGGTGGTGTCCAGTGTGGCTCTCAACCAAACCATTCACTTGCCTACCTTTTACCCAAATCCACAGAACAAGGGTGAGAAAATTCTGCATGCTTTGGACAGTTACGCTTCTACTTGGACAGAATTAAAGCTTTCAGAAAGACTGAGCAACTTTTAGTGTCATATGCTGCAGGATCACAAGGAAAGGCTATCTCAAAACAGACTATTTCTAAATGGATAGGCAATTGCATCCGTTTCTGCTATTTTCAACATGGCAAACCAGTGCCTAAGGGCATTAGGCCTCATTCCACCAGAGCAGCAGCCACTTCAGCAGCCTTCCTCAGAGGAGTACCAACCAAAGATATCATAGAGGCTGCAACTTGGAGTTCAGTGCACACCTTTACAAAGCACTACCACTTAGTCCAGAGCAGGCTTTGCCACTGCAGTTCTGCAGGGCCTCATAGCCTCTCCTAATTCTATTTAGCCCAGCCACCCATCCTCAGCTTTGGGGTTCTCCCCAAGAGTACTGACTGCAACAGTGAAACACGATGAACATAGTACAGTTTTGTACCTACCATAAATGTAGATGTTCGAGTGTATTCACTGTTGCAGTCCAGGTTACCCACTCACCATCCCCCTTCTCTTTGCTGGGACTTATCTGCACTTCTGTATCCTGTACAACCTTTTTGGTGTATTTGCCTGTAGATGAAGGAAATGTTATTTTTGTGCATGCATTTCTTATTGGCATATTCTTCAGCCTACCAATTTGGGGCACGTGACATCTGGGGCAAGAAAAACTGAAGAAAATGGCGTCGGCTGCATCTTTTATAACCCTGGCGCTCTGACGTCAGGGAAGAGGCGACAGCAACCGACGCCGGACCTAGACTTTGGAATTCTGGCCGACTGAGTGTAGCCTGCCAGCAGGATAACCCAAGAGTAATGACTGCAACAGTGAATGCACTTGAACATCTACATTTATGGTAGGTACACAACTGTACTTTCTTCGTGTTTCACTGTTGCAGTAATCACATTTGGGTTATCTGCTTGCAGTAGACCTCAGTCGGCCTGATTAACAAAGTCTTGGGTCCTGCGTCAGTTGCTGTCCCTTCTTCCTTGACATCAGGTCGTCAGGGGTATAAAACTTGCAGCCGATGCCATTACATCAGTCTTTCTTGCAGTGCGGTGCCCGAAGCAGAAGCTGTTCGCAAGTGCCGGTTGGCCGACTCTTGAAATTTTCGTTTTCATGTTTCAGAACCGAAGTCTTCAACTAAAAGCTAAGTACCCCGTTGGGGAAACTTTTTCTTGCTCTAAACCGATGTCAGTAAAAGTAAATAATTGCATTACTTGTGGAAATCAAATACCTCATAAAGATTTTCATTCGTACTGTATTCCTTGTCTAGGCCCTGACCACGACGTACCTTGCTGTCGGTTTTGTGCCTTATTTAAACCATGAACTGTCCGTCGTCGTTATATTTTCACTTCTAAATATTTTGGTGCTCAGTTCAGTTATCTTGTGTGTAAGGTAAGCCATCCGACTACCGACATTCCAAAAAAACACAAAGATAAAGACTGACAGACCGCCTAGGTCCAAAACTGCCGACAACGCTTCTCCTAAGGCAGTCGCCAGTTAGTTTGTATTCGGTGAGGTGCTTTCACAACCCATGATACCCACTACTTCAGATTTGCAGGCCTCTACTGAGACCCATTCGGAGTCCGCTATGCTGCGAGATGCTTCAACTGTGGAACCTGTGGATGTCTGTACCTTGGATGGGTCCGGAGCCGCTGTGCATGCACTGGCTTCTGAGGGTGTATTCAGGTCTACTGACTTGCATATTAAACCAATGCCATCTTCTTCTTCAAGGCCTAAAACTCGAACCATGCCTAGAAAACTGACGCCCAGACCGAATGGTCAGGCCTCTATGCCTAAAAAATAAATAAGAATGGCTGAAGACCTTATTACTTTAACCAGGGGAAGGCAGCCTTCCCCCTCTAAGAGACATAGGAGTGAGTTTGCTTATGATACTTAGTTTCATAGTTTAGTACTAGGCTATCTGCCCTGGGGCATTTGTAAGCCTAGCCATAGTGATTTGGCTTTTGCCACCCCATGAAATGGTACAAAAATGTACAGAATAAATTTAGAATACTGTGCCTCTGTCTAGTAGTGACACAATGAAGGTCCCCTTATATAATAGAATTAGTTTACTGTGCCCCTGTCTAGCAGTGACACAGATGTGACCCCTGGGGTAAACTTACGATCTCCCATCCACTCATCAAAATTTCTCTTGAAGAGAGTCAGTGAGGGGCTCTGCCTAATACGAACTGGGATCTTGTTCCAAAGCATGGGAAGCCTCTGGGTTATGAATCTATCCCTCCAGCATGTCCTATTCATACTTCTGATTAGCATTCTGAATTTTCTGTTTCCTCTTATGACCAGGATTTACCCTTATCTACCTTCTGCTTCTCCCCCAGCGGATTTCTCTTTTGGTGAAATCTTGCATATTCTCAGGGAGCATTTTTGTTGGGAAAGTCAGGATTTCTCTGATTCTAAAAAGAGACTTGGGGATTTCTTACTACTGCCCCAGCACAGGCCTTTAGCCATACCTCCTGTACTAGACATTTTTGATGATGCTTGTCCCCTGACTCTTTACCTCCTGCTCCCAGAAAACCTGATAGATATTACAGGGTCCCTGACTCTCACAAGTTCCTTTTTAAAAATCCTACTGCAGATCATTTCACAGGGACCCAAGGGCATTAAAGCTACTACTGCCAAAAATCCTATCCCTGCTGATAGAGACTCCAGGGCGCTGGATAGATGGGGTATGAAGGTATACACGTCTGCAACTTTGGCCATTAGGGCCGTAAATTGCCAGATGTTCATCGTGTTACACTGCTGCAGTCATTACACTCTGGTTATCCTGCCATCAGGCGGTTCCCCAGTCGGCCTGAGTTCCAAAGTCTTGGTCCGGCGTCGGTTGCTGTTGCCTCCTCCCTGACGTCAGTGCGACAGGGGTATATAAGATGCAGCCGACGCCATTTTCTTCCATGCCGCGTGGTGCCCGAAGCAAAAGCAGTTCGCAAGTGCCGGTCGGCCGTCTCCTGAGATTTTCATTCTGAATCCAGAACCGAAGTCTTCTACAAAGCTAAGTACCCCGTTGGGGAAACTTTTTCTTGCCTCAGATCGATGTCAGTAAAAGTTAATAACTGTATCTCTTGTGGGAAGCAAATACCTCATAAGGATTTCCATTCCTGTTCTATCCCATGTCTAGGCGCAGACCACGATGCCACTGGTTGTCGGTTTTGTGCTAGGTTTAACAAGCACACTATCAAACGTCGGTTTGATTTTGCCCGACATTATTTTGGTAGAAAATTCAATTATACCATGCCGTCGGATCTTCCGATGACCGGAATACACAAAAAGCGCAAAGACAAGGATAAGCATCCGAGGCCTAAAACTGACAACGAAGCCTCTTCTAGGCCAGTCGCCGGTTCTCCGGTTTTCAGCGAGGCGCCTTCGCAGCCCCTGACGACCGTTTCTGTAGCACCACAGGCCACCTCTGACTCCCACGTGGAGATGGCTGGGCCTTCGGACGCACAAGTTATTCATCTTACCGAGACTAACCTTTCTGAGGGATCCGGAGTAGCTGAGCAACCCACAGCTTCAAGGGGTGTCTTTGGACCTACTCAGTTAAGCATTAAACCCTCAGCTAAGTCTAAGCCTCCTTTAAAATCAAAGAAACTAATACAGCATTCTGCAGGACAGACCTCCATGCCTAAGAAACAAATGCTCAAAATGGCCGAAGACCTAATCACTTTGATCAGGGGGTCCCATCCCCCTCCTGATAAAATACCTAGACAGGATGCATACTATGACTCATCCGACCAGGTGTCCATCTCTTCTGATTCATACTCAGACCTAGGATTCTCTTTACCCCCTTATGAGGATTCTGATGCTGAGGAATCAATTCCATCAGCCTCACCACCTAAGGACTACCCCTTTGGGGAAACCCTACATACCATGAGGGAGCATTTCCACTGGGAAGGCCAGGATTACTCAGAATCCAAGAAAAGGCTCAGAGACTTTCTTTTATTACCTCAACACAGACCCCTTGCTATTCTGCCAGTGTTAGATATTGTGGATGATGTGTATACTGAATCCAGCTTAAATCCTGATTCCTTACCTCCAGCCCCTGTTAAACCTGACAGATACTACAGAGTCCCTGACTCACATAAATTTCTGTATAAAAGCCCTGTAGCTGACCCTGAAACTATTTCTCAGGGACCCAAAGGAGTTAAGGCCTCATCAGCCAAGAATCCAGTTCCTTCTGACAGAGATTCCAGAGCATTAGACAGATGGGGAAAGAAAGTATATACGTCTGCAACTTTAGCAGTGAGAGCCTTAAATTGCCAGTTTCGCATGCTAAAATATCAACAATTTTTACTGTCTCAGTTAAAACAGAAAATGCTTCCAGACTCAGATCCTCTTAATTTTAAAGAAATGCAGGATTTATTGCATGTAGCTGAACAAGTGGGAAAGCATACTTTGCAATGTGGTTTTGATTCTCTAGAGGCCTCCTGCAGAGCAGCAGTTACAGGCTCTGTCATTAGAAGACATGCTTGGTTAAAAGAACATACGTTACCAGATCATGTTAAAGCAAAATTATTGGATGCACCTTTGCAGCAGGATGTGTTGTTTGGAGTTAAGGCAGAAGAGGTATTAAAGAAAATGGAGGATATGGCTAAATCTATGCAAACGGTGAAGGATTTCTTACAGGTTCAGCCTCCTAGATTTAGCAGAAACTGGCCAACTAAGAATTGGTCCTTTCCAATTACAGACAGACCTCAAAGGGGAAGATACAGACGTCCAAGAGGTAGAGGTCAAACACAAGGTCCTTATAGGCCTCGACAATGGGTTGCCTCAGGCCAGAAAGAATGGGAAGACAGGCCCCAACCATATAAAAAGCAGCTCCAATGACTTCCCACTACAGCTGCCAAACAAAACCCTCTTGGCAGCCCCCTTGGGAGGACAACTGGCACTCTTCTACCACAAATGGCAAATGATCACCAAAGACAAATGGGTTCTCAGCATTGTATTTCAAGGTTGCAGGTTCCACTTTCACACTCTGCCAAGGTTAAAAGGAATACCAAATTTGCCACCAAATCAATGGGCAGAGGCTCAAAAACAAATTACAGCACTTATGGATATGAGAGCTATTCAAAAGGTACCATCACAGGAGCAAGGGCAAGGATTTTACTCAAGACTCTTTCTGGTACCCAGAAAGGGCAAAGCCTGGAGGGCCATTTTGGAACTTTCATCTCTAAACACTTAACCTGGATGTTGACATTACAGCAGCTTCCTCCCATGCTGGGCAAGAAAGCTTGGCTCGTGACTTTGGACCTCAAGGAGGCATACCTGCATGTCCCTATCAGACAAAACTGCAGAAGATACCTCAGATTCATAGCTGGTTCAATGCACTACCAATTCTCTGCACTGCCCTTTGGCTTATCTACTGCACCCAGGGTCTTCACAAAGTGCCTGGCACCAGTTATTGCATTTTGCAGACAGAAAGGAATTCAAATTTATCCATACCCGGACGACTGCCTGATTCAAGCAGAGAGCAAGGACATTCTTCTAGAGCATCTGGCGTTTGTAAAAAAGTTAAGTTGCCTGGGGTACACAGTAAATGAAAAGAAATCAAAACTAGTGCCCTCACAAGAGATTATATTCCTGGGTGCCAGCTTGAACACAACGGCCCAGATGGCTTATCTCATGCCAGACAAGCAAGGACAACTGACTCAGTACTTTCAATTGATGGCAACAAAGACCCAACTCCCTGCAAGAAAAATTCTGCAGGCCTTGGGTTACATGGCATCCTGCATACTACTAATTCCATATGCCAAACTGCATATGAGGAAACTACAATGGTACCTAAAGAATGTATGGTCTCAACACTGTCAAAGTTTGGAAACAGTTATACCACTAATCCCTTGCCTTCAACAGGAGTTTCAATGGTGGGCTCAAGCTTGTCACCTCAACAAGGGACAGCCTTTTACACAACCCACAG
Source organism: Protopterus annectens (assembly GCF_019279795.1). Taxonomy (NCBI): domain Eukaryota; kingdom Metazoa; phylum Chordata; order Ceratodontiformes; family Protopteridae; genus Protopterus; species Protopterus annectens. Next base: position 1,999,175,339 of record NC_056731.1, read on the forward strand.
CCAGGCAAACACTGACAACAGATTCATCGGATTACGCCTGGGGAGCACACATGGCAGGCAAATGTATTCAGGGCACGTGGCCCGCAGAACAAAGCCATCTTCACATCAATCAAAAAGAGATGCTAGCTGTACAAAATGCCCTCATAGCTTTCAAGGACCTGCTGCATCCAGGAAACCTACTGATAAAGACAGACAACACCACAGTTATGTGGTACATAAACAAGCAAGGGGGCACTCACTCCTATCCCCTATGTAGACAAGCCATGACCTTGTGGAACACAGCTATAAACCTTCAAGTTCATCTGCAAGCACAATTCCTGCCAGGAGAGAAAAACACACTGGCAGACGACTTAAGCAGAAACATCATGGATCCACACGAATGGGAATTGAATCCACAAATATTCAGAATGATAACACAGAAATGGTGGAGCCCAGACATAGATCTGTTTGCATCCCCAATAAACTGCCAGCTACAAAAATTCTGCACAAGGAGTTACCATCCACAAGCATGGAAAGTGGATGCCCTCTCATTCAGCTGGGAGAACCTACAAGTATACGCTTTCCCACCACTTCCTCTCCTGCCAAAGATACTCATAAAAGCCAGGCAAGAAGAGCCAAAGACCATCCTGATTGCACCAGACTGGCCACACCAGCACTGGCACCCAGTCTTAAGGAGCTTAGCACAAAAATCACCCTGGATTTTGCCTCAAATCCCACTTCTGCTGACTCGGCACAACAGTCAAATTCTACACAGCCAGCTAAAGACCTTAAACCTAACTGCATGGAAGATTCCTTAGTCAAGCAAGCAATGCCTCTCTCCAAAGCTGTTATGGATGTCATTCTGGAGGCCAGAAGGCCAAGTACCAGGAAAGCCTATTCGGACAAATGGAAGAGATTCTGTGCCTGGAACCAAGCTCACAGCCTTGACCCTTTTGTCCCAAACATTCCTCAGATACTACAATACTTAACTGAGATGCTGGACAAAGGCCTCTCCTTCTCATCCATCAAGATCCATGCCTCTGCCATCTCTGCTCATTACAACACAGATCCACTAATTTTCTCTAATCCTCTGTTAAAACAGTACCTCAGAGGGGCTAAAAACATAAGACCGCCCCGTAGAGCACCTACTCCAACTTGGGACCTCAACTTTGTTTTGGAAAAACTAACTTTACCTCCTTTTGAGCCAGCTAACACAGCAGAATTAAAATATATCTCTTGGAAAACTGCTCTGCTCCTGGCAATAACATGAACACGAAGAGTTTCAGAATTACAGGTACTAATGGCAGTGGAACCTTTCCTCATTTTCCACCAGGACAGGGTGTCTTTAAGAACTAACCCTACGTTTATGCCAAAGGTGGTATCCAGTGTGGCTCTAAACCAAACTATTCACCTGCCAACTTTTTATCCTAAACCACAGAATAAAGGGGAGAGACTACTGCACTCTTTGGACATTCACAGGCAGTTACGCTTCTACTTGGACAAAACCAAAGCTTTCAGAAAATCTGAGCAATTATTGGTAGCATATGCTGCGGGAGCACAGGGAAAAGCCCTTTCAAAACAGACTATTTCAAAATGGATAGGACATTGTATATGTTTCTGCTACACATACCATGTAAAACCTGTACCTAGCAGCATTAGATCTCACTCCACCAGGGCAACAGCCACTTCAACTGCCTACCTCAGGGGAGTACCTACCAAGGAGTTCTGTACATACCTTCACCAAGCATTACCATCTGCCTCTATACTCTAAATCCAGAGCTGGCTTCACCACTGCAGTGCTGCAGGGCCTTATAGCCACCCCTAATGCCTTATAGAATCAGCCACCCTACCTCAGCTTTGGGATTCTACCCAAGTGTAATGACTGCAGCAGTGTAACACGATGAACATAGTACAGTTTTGTACCTACCATAAATGTAGATGTTCGAGTGTATACACTGCTGCAGTCCAGGTTACCCTCCCTCCTTCCCATCTTACTGGCTGGTACGTACCTATGTCTTCTACCCTTACTACCTGTGGGAAGTATTTGCTGGTAGCTGTAAGTTGTTTTTTGCTTTTCTTATGTATGTTTTATTAGCAATTGGAATTGCCTACCTATTTAGAGGCACCTGACATCTGGGGCAAGAAAGACTGAAGAAAATGGTGTCGGCTGCATCTTATATACCCCTGTCGCACTGATGTCAGGGAGGAGGCGATAGCAACCCACGCCGGACCAAGACTTTGGAACTCTGGCCGACTGGGGAACCGCCTGATGGCAGGATAACCCGAGTGTAATGACTGCAGCAGTGTATACACTCGAACATCTACATTTATGGTAGGTACAAAACTGTGCTTTTCATATATTAAAGTATCAGCAGCATATTATTGGATTGCTTAAACAGAAAATGATGTTGATTACTGATTGTGCTGAAAATAAGGAATGTGAAGTTGTTCAATCTCGCTATTTGTTCTTACACGTGGGTTCGGAGCCGATCCATCGGCTCCAAGACGGACGCTTTCCAAGCTCCCAATCTCTGAGAAGCTCGAGAGACTGTCCCTATCCCATGATGCTCTTCTGCCAAACCCCAGCTCTAGTTTGCCGCTGCAACGGATCTCACTTCCTTCGCAAGAAGCTTGGGCCAGTACCCTTCTTTTCTTGTCTTTTGACAGAAAATTTTCTATAACTGTGATAGTTTGTGATCTATATAATAACAGTAATCTAAATATTACTTGTTTGTGTTTTTTTGAGGTACTTAGCATGTGCTTTGTGTGTTTTCTTAGGAGTGGTTGCTCCTAGGCCTTTGGCCGTTTCTTTAGTTGAGTTTTTGACAGGGCTCTGTCAGTGATTTTATATGTTGTTTTTTTGTGAAATAAAGTTAGTGAGTGTTCAGGGATCTGAATGCTTTTTGTGATTGTTAGTGTTCTTAATAGCTGCAAAGTGGAGTTAGTGAGTGTTCAGGGATCTGAATGTTTTGTGTGATTGCTAGTGTTCTTAATATTTGTAAAGTTCAGGGTTCTGAACCTTAGCAATTGTGCTGTTTTCGCATTTTTTTACACATCAGAAAAACAGAGGTCAGGGTTCAAGGGGTGTGGCTGTGGACAGGAGATGTCCATCACTGACCACCACACCTCATGTGTTTATTGTTTAGGGCCTTTACACCTGCAAGAGGACTGTTCCATCTGCCACTCTTTTAGTGGCAGAGTTATGCTGGAAAGGCATAGAAAGCTTATCGATAGAGGCCTCTTAAAATCAGACTTCCTAGAGGCTTTAGATAAGTCTGAACAGACCTCCAAATCTTCAAAGGGGTCAAAGTCTTCCAAGGTGTCATCGGAGCCCAAGTCATCAGCTCCGAGCACCTCAGGGAAGATTCGGTCGCCAGCTCCTCAGCCCTCGGAGCCGAGCACTGAACCTTTGTCTCGGAGCTAAGTCCCGAGTTTGGAAACGGTACCGGAGGTTTTGAAGTCTTTGATCCTTCGGTCAGTGGATTCTTCAGCTCCTTCGACCCGATGTTCATCGTGTTTCACTGTTGCAGTCATTACAGTTGGGTTATCCTGCTGGCAGGCTACCCGCAGTCGGCCCGAGTTCCAAAGTCTAGGTCCGGGGTCGGTTGCTGTTGCCTCCTCTCTGACGTCTGTGCGCCAGGGGTATAAAAGATGCAGCTGAAGCCATTTTCTTCAGTCTTTCTTGCCGCGCGGTGCCCAAAGCAAAAGCAGTTCGCAAGTGCCGGTCGGCCGACTCCTGAGATTTTCAAATTCGAATTTCAGATCCGAAGTCTTCATTAAAGCTAAGTACCCTGTTGGGGAAACTTTTTTCTTGCTCCAGACCGATGTCAGAAAAAGTTAATAATTGTATTTCTTGTGGGAAGCAAATACCTCATAAGGATTTTCATTCTTACTGTATTCCTTGCCTAGGCCCTGACCACGACATTGCTAGTTGTCGGTTTTGTGCTAGATTTAACCAACGCAGTATTAAGCGTCGGTACGATTTTGCATTTCATTACTTTGGCAGAAGATTCAATTATATAATGCCGTCGGAACAGCTGACTACCGGAGTTTATAAAAAGCGCAAAGAAAAAGAAAAGGACAGGCATCCGAGGTCCAAAACCGACGACGAGGCTTCTGTTAGGCCTGTCGCCGGTTCTCAGTGAGGCGCTTTCGCAGTCCCTGACTCCCACTTCTTCAGAGCCACAGGTCGCTTCCAACTCCCACGTGGAGCCGACTAGGCCGCTGGAAACACAAGGTATTGGACACTCGGAAACTATTCCCTCAGATGGGTCCAGAGCCGCTGAGCAGGTATCTGCTTCTGAGGGTGTTTTCAGATCTACACAGTTATATGTAAAACCAACTTCAGCTTCAAAGGCAAAGACTAAAGCAGCTCTAAAGACAAAGAAACAAGTACAGCATTCTCCTGGACAGGCCTCCATGCCTAAAAAACAGATGTTTAAAATGGCTGAAGACCTAATTACTTTGATCAGGGGTTCCCATCCCCCTCCTGATAAGAGGCCTAGGCAAGAGGTAGAACATGAATCTTCAGATCAGGTTTCCATTTCCTCTGATTCCTCTCCTGAACAGGAATATTCCCTTCCTCCCTATGAGTATTCTGATGCGGAACAATCCATCCCTTCAGCCTCTCCTCCTGAGGATTATTCTTTTGGGGAGACCCTGCATACTATGAGGGAGCATTTCCACTGGGAGAGCCAAGATTACTCAGAATTTAAGAAAAGGCTCAGAGACTTCCTTTTATTACCTCAGCACAGGCCCCTTCTTTTAGACGTTGTAGATGATGTATTTTCAGAGTCTGGTCGTCACCTGACTCTTTACCACCAGCTCCTGTTAAGCCAGATTGATACTACAGGGTTCCTGATTCACATAAATTTCTTTACAAAAACCTTGCTGCTGACCCAGAAACTATTTCTCAGGGTCCCAAGGGGGTCAAGGCTTCCACTGCAAAAAACCCTATCCCCTCTGATAGGGATTCAAGGGCCCTGGACAGATGGGGGCAAAGATTTATACTTCTGCTACTTTGGCTGTAAGAGCTTTAAATTGTCAGATGTTCATCGTGTTTCACTGTTGCAGTCATTACTCTTGGTTTATCCTGCTGATAGGCTACCCTCAGTCGGCCAGAATTCCAAAGTCTAGGTCCGGCGTTGGTTGCTGTCACCTTCTCCCTGAGGTCAGTGCGCCAGGGGTATAAAAGATGCAGCCAACATCATTTTCTTCAGTCTTTCTTGCCGCGCGGTGCCCGAAGCAAAAGCAGTTCGCAAGTGCCGGTCGGCTGACTCCTGAGATTTTCAAATCCGAATTTCAGAACCGAAGTCTTCATTAAAGCTAAGTACCCCGTTGGGGAAACTTTTTTCTTGCTCCAGACCGATGTCAGAAAAAGTTAACAACTGTATTTCTTGTGGGAAGCAAATACCTCATAAGGATTTTCACTCTTACTGTATTCCTTGCCTAGGCCCTGATCACAACGTTGCTAGCTGTCGGTTTTGTGCTAGATTTAACCAACGCAGTATTAAGCGTCGGTTTCAGTGTGCATTTCATTACTTTGGCCAAAGATTCAATTGTATAATGCCGTCAGAACAGCCGACAACCGGAGTTTACAAAAAACGCAAGGACAAGGAAAAGTATAGACATCCAAGGTCCAAAACCGACGACGAGGCCTCTGCTAGGCCAGTCGCCGGTTCTCAGTGAGGCGCTTTTGCAGCCCCTGGCGCCCGCTACCTCAGAGCCACAGGCTGCTTCTGACTCCCACGTGGAGCCAACTGGGCCTCTGGATACTCAAGGTATTGGACACTCAGAAATCATTCCCTCAGATGGGTCTGGAGCCGCTGAGTAGGCATCTGCTTCTGAGTGTGTCTTCAGACCTACACAGCTATATATTAAGCCATCTTCAGCTTCAAAGACAAAGACTAAAGCAGCTCTAAAGACAAAGAAACAAGTACAGCATTCTCCTACTCAGACTTCATGCCTAAAAAACAGATGCTCAAAATGGCCGGAGACCTAATTACTTTGATCAGGGGCTCCCATCCCCCTCCTGATAAGAGGCCTAGGCAAGAGACAGAGTATGATTCTTCTGATCAGGTTTCTATTTCCTCTGATTCCACTTCTGAACAGGATTATTCCATGCTTCCCTGTGAGGATTCTGATGTTGAAGAATCCATCCCTTCAGCCTCTCCTCCTGAGGATTATTCTTTTGGGAAAACCCTGCATACCATGAGGGAGCATTTCCACTGGGAGAGCCAAGATTATTCTGAATCTAAGAAAAGGCTCAGAGACTTTCTGCTACTTCCTCAGCACAGACCCCTTGCTATTCCACCTGTTCTAGACATTGTAGATGATGTATTTTCAGAGTCTGGCCTGGCCCCTGACTCTTTACCCCCTGCACCTGTTAAGCCAGACAGATACTACAGGGTCCCGGATTCTCATAAATTCCTATATAAAAACCCCGCTGCTGACCCAGAAACTATATCACAGGGTCCCAGAGGGGTTAAAGCTTCCACTGCAAAAACCCTGTCCCCTCTGATAGGGATTCTAGGGCTCTAGACAGATGGGGGAAAAAGTCTACACTTCTGCTACCTTGGCTGTAAGGGCTTTAAATTGTCAGTTTGATATGCTTAAATATCAGCAATATTTAATGTCACTGCTTAAACAGAAATTGTTGACAAATACTTGAATGTTCAGAGAACAAGGAATTGTAGGATTTATTGCATGCAGCTGAACAAGTGGGAAAGCATACTTTGCAATGTGGTTATGATTCACTGGAGGCCTCTTGCAGGGCCGCTGTTACAGGTTCTGTTATTAGAAGGCATGCTTGGTTAAAGGAACAGAATCTGCCTTATCATGTTAAAGCAAAATTATTAGATGCTCCATTACAGCATGAAACTTTGTTTGGTACTAAAGCAGAAGAGGTGTTGAAAAAAATGGAGGATAAAGCAAAATCCATGCAGACAGTCAAGGATTTCTTATAGGTACAGCCACCCAGGTTTAGCAGGAACTGGCCTTCTAAAAATTGGTCCTTTCCAGTGTCAGACAGACCACAAAGAGGCAGATACAGGCGTCCCAGAGGCAGATCTCAGCCCCAAGGCTCATACAGGCCTAAACAATGGGGTGCTCTTACCTCCAAAAGCACAGAAGACAAATCACAACCTTATAGGAAACAGTCCCAATGTCTTTCCTCTGCCAGATCCAAGCACTTTTCTTTTGGCAGCCCCCTTAGGGGGAAAACTAGCACTTTTTTCATCAAATTGGCAAATGGTTACCCAAGCCAAATGGGTCCTGAACATAGTGTCCCAAGGCTACAGGTTCCATTTTCACACCCTACCAAGGTCAAAAGGTATGCTGGACCTGTCACACAATCAATGGGCAGAGGCACAAAAACAAATTACAGCCCACATGGACATGAGGGCCATTCAGCAAGTACCACAACAAGAGCAGGGGCAAGGATTTTACTCCAGTCTTTTCCTAGTACCCAGAAAGGACAAAACCTGGAGACCAATACTGGACCTGTCTATACTAAATACGTTTCTGGAAGTTCCAAAATTCAAGATGTTGACTCTACAGCAACTACTGCCCATGCTGGGCAAGAAGGCTTGGTTCGTAACTTTGGACCTAAAAGAGGCATACCTGCATGTCCCAATCAGACAATCTTGCAGCAGATACCTCAGATTCATAGTTGGCTCAATGCATTACCAATTCTCTGCACTGCCCTTTGGCTTATGTACTGCGCCCAGGGTCTTCACAAAATGCTTGGCACCAGTAATTGCGTTTTGCAGACAGAGGAATTCAAATATACCCCTACTTGGACGACTGCCTAATTCAAGCAGAGAACAAAGACTTTCTTCTAAAGCATCTGGCGTTTGTAAAAAGATTACTAATTGGCCTAGGGTACACAGTAAACAAAAATAAATCAAAACTAGTGCCCTCACAAGAGATAATATTCCTGGGTGCAAGCTTAAATACAACTGCTCAGATGGCTTATCTCACGCCAGACAAACAAAAGCAACTGACTTCTTACTTCAAGAAATTGGCAACAAAAACCCACTTATCTGCAAGGAAAATCCTGCAGGCCTTGGGTTTCATGGCATCCTGCATTCTACTACTTCCATATGCCAGACTGCATATGAGGAAACTACAATGGTATCTAAAAGTGTTTGGACTCGGCATTGCCACAGCCTGGAGACGGTAATTGCACTCATTCCCTGCCTGCAACAGGAGTTACGATGGTGGGCATGGCCTGTCACCACAACAAGGGTCTGCCATTCAGTTTACCTACAGCCAGACACTGACAACGGATGCATCAGATTATGCCTGGGGGGGCCATATGGCAGGAAAATGTATTCAGGGCACATGGCCTACAAACCAGATGCATCTTCACATCAATCAAAAAGAGATGCTAGCTGTTCAAAATGCCCTGACAGCTTTCAAGGACCTGCTTCATCCAGGACAACTATTGATAAAGACAGGCAATACTATGGTCATGTGGTACATAAACAAGCAGGGAGGTACACATTCCTACCCCCTCTGCAGACAAGCAATGACCTTATGGGACACAGCATTGGCTTTTCAAGTTCACCTGCAAACACAATTCCTGCCAGGAAAAACAAATACTCTGGCAGACGAACTAAACAGAAACCTCATGGATCCCCACGAATGGAAACTGGATCCACAAGTTTTCAGCATGATAACAAGGAAATGGGGATGCCCAGACATAAATCTATTTGCCTCCCCTCTCAACTGCCAATTGCAGAGATTTTGCACAAGGATTTATCACAAGCGAGCATGGAAAGTGGATGCCCTATCCTTCAGCTGGAAAAATCTAACAGTATATGCCTTTCCTCCACTGCCTCTCTTTCCCAGGATACTCCTAAAGGTCAGAGAAGAGAAGACAAAAATGATACTGATTGCACCAGACTGGCCACACCAGCACTCGTACTCAATCCTAAAGAGCTTGTCTCAAGGTCCAGCATGGATATTGCCTCAAACGTCTCACTTGCTGACCCAACAAAACAATCAGATCCTGCACAGCCAACTCAGGACCTTAAATCTGGCAGCATGGCGGATAATGTAGTCATTCAGAACACTCCTCTCTTCCAAAGCTGTTATGGATGTTATCTTGGAGGCCAGGAGGCTCAGTACCCGAAAATCTTATGCAGAAAAATGGAAGAGATTCTGTGTTTGGAACCAGGAACAAGGCATTGACACGTGTGTACCAAATATCCCTCAGATTTTTCAATACCTAACTGAGATGCTGAACAAAGGCCTTTCTTTCTCCTCAATTAAGATTCATGCCTCTGCCATTTCAGCCCATTACAATATGGAACCACTAATTCCGGCCTGGGACCTCAATTATGTTTTGGAAAAACTCACACTGCCTCCTTTCGAGCCAGCATCAACAGCAGATATAAAATTCTTATCTTGGAAAACAGCTCTGCTCCTAGCTATAACCTCAGCAAGGCGAGTCTCGGAGTTACAAGCACTCATGGCTGTAGAACCTTTTATCATTTTTCATCCAGACAGGGTTTCTCTGAGGACAAACCCTACATTTATGCCTAAGGTGGTGTCCAGTGTGGCCCTCAACCAAACCATTCACTTACCTACCTTTTATCCAAATCCACAGAACAAGGGCGAGAAAATGCTGCATTCTTTGGACATACGCAGGCAGTTACGCTTCTACTTGGACAGAACTAAAGCTTTCAGAAAGCCTGAGCAACTTTGTGTCATATGCTGCAGGATCACAAGGAAAGGCTATCTCAAAACAGACTATTTCTAAATGGATAGGCCATTGCATCTGTTTCTGCTATTTTCAGCATGGCAAACTAGTGCCTAAGGGCATTAGGCCTCATTCCACCAGAGCAGCAGCCACTTCAGCAGCCTTCCTCAGAAGAGTACCAACCAAAGATATCTTAGAGGCTGCAACTTGGAGTTCAGTGCACACCTTTACAAAGCACTACCACTTACTTCTTTACTCTTAAGTCCAGAGCAGGCTTTGCCGCTGCAGTTCTGCAGGGCCTCATAGCCTCTCCTAATCCTATTTAGCCAGCCATCCATCCTCAGCTTTGGGATTCAACCAAAGAGTAATGACTGCAACAGTGAAACACGATGAACATAGTACAGTTGTGTACCTACCATAAATGTAGATGTTCGAGTGTATTCACTGTTGCAGTCCAGGTTACCCACCCACCATCCCCCTTGCCTTTGCTGGGACTTATCTGCACCTCTCTGTCCTGTACAACCTTTTTGGTGTATTTGCTTATAGCTGAAGAAAATGTTATTTTTGTGCATGCATTTTTTTATTGGCATATTTTTCAGCCTACCAATTTGGGGGCACCTGCCAGCAGGATAACCCAAGAGTAATGACTGCAACAGTGAATACACTCGAACATCTACATTTATGGTAGGTACACCACTGTACTTTTTGAAGGTTAAGCTTGCATTTCATTCCATTCACTAAGGAAATATCATTGCAGGATGTCATTATGTCTGCACATTGTGTTTTGTTTTCAGTGCTTGTAGACTGGCACAGAATAGATACTGACTGAAAGACTTCTGTGCTGCTTTGGAAAGACAGGCTTTGCAGTGATGTCATAAATATGTAATTCATTTTTCTGATATCTCAGTTACATATAGTCGTTAATGTGCTTTTATCTTGTTAGCGTCCTTTTCTTTGATTTGGCTGGTTTTGTGCATAAACTGGAGATAAAGGCATTTCCCTCATCACTGCTTTATCTCCAGTGTCATTTGCAAAGGAAGTTAAACGCCCTGTTTTTATGTTAATATGCTTACTTTGGAGACAGACTGTCTTTCTACAGTACAGGAAGGAACTTCGGTAGTCAAGCTTTTACAGATAAAGATGCAGACACTGCTATGGCATTCTTGTTTGGATATTTCACCCTTTTCTGCGTCTGCGCTGCATACCTCTCAATTGTCTAGATTTTTGCAGACTGTCCAGATTTTTGCCTCCTACTCTTTTGGTCTTTTCCTCACAAAATTTGTGGTTTTCTGGCAATCACTGAAGATTGAAGTCATTAAATGCTGACTGACATTTGAGTTTCAGACTTCACATCCTTAAGAAAAAGCATGCTCACACAAATCTTGTTGTTCTAGCAACTAAGTTTCTAAGAGCAATATTTAAAATGTGCCCCTATTTTAGGGCCTTATGCCCCCCCCCCCCATTATTATAGGCTTTATTCAGAATTTTTGCACTAAGAGTTTGAAAGGTATACTGTGCTGTATCATTTGTGTCCTTTTTAACCAGATCTGTGTCTCCTTTCCCTTTCAGTAGAATAGACCTTAATTGTATGCAGAATGCAATTATGTTCGGAGTAAAATGATCAGAAAAGTACACATAAAGACAGAAACAAGGTTTCACACAGATGTTGAGATTAAGAATGTTGTTTTGTGTTTTAAAAACTAGATAAAATTTGCTGCCCACCCCATGCTGTCAGTCTTGGTTGAAAACGTTGTCTTCCAAACAATTCATCTTTTAGTTTGACACAGCTTTCTCAGTGTGTGGGTATTTTGCCCTGCTGTAGAAATTTTTGTGATTGAAGTATTTTGTAGTATCTTTGACAAGCTGTTTATTTCTATTTCAGGAGTACAGTACAGGAGTTCATCATCAAAACATTTAAAGCTTGAAGTAATACCTTACCTGTTCACCCAATGTTCTTCATGTTTCACTGTTGCAGTCATTACATTTGGGTGATCTGCTGGCAGGTTGCCCTCAGTCGGCCTGAATTCCAAAGTCTTGGGTCCTGCGTCGTTTGCTGTCTTCTCTTTCATGACATCAGGGGTATAAAACATGCAGCCGATGCCATTTTCTTTAGTCTTTCTTGCCGTGTGGTGCTCAAAGCAGAAGCATTTCGCAAGTGCCAGTCGGCCGACTACTGAAATATTCGAGTTTGTGTTTCAGAACCGAAGTCTTCACTAAAGCTAAGTACCCCGTTTTGGAAACTTTTTTCTTGCTTTTTACTAATATCAGAAAAAGTTAATTGTATTACTTGTGGGAAGCAAATACCTCATAAGGATTTCCATTTATACTGTATTCCTTGCCTAGGCCCTGATTACAGCGTGCCTGGCTGTCCGTTTTGTGCTAGATTTAACCACTATTAAGCGTCGGTATATTTTTGCATCTAAGTATTTTGGAAACAGATTTAACTACTTAGAAATGTCATCGGATAGCAATCTGACTACCAGAGTGCATAAAAAACGCAAAGAAAAGGACAGAGAAAGGCAGTCGAGATCCAAAACCGACGACAAAACTTCTCCTAAGCCAGTTGCCGGTACTCAGTGAGGCTCTTTCGCAGCCCCTGATACCCGCTACCTTCGAGTCGCAGGCCTCTACTGACACCCATGTGGAGTCCGGCATGCCGCAAGATGCTCAAGGTATTGGACCGACAGATGTATCTCCCTCGGATGGGTCCGGAGCCGCTGAGCAGGCACCGGCTTCTGAGGGAGTATTCAGACCTCAACATTTATATATCAAACCGAAAGCTGCAAAACCAAAATCTAAGACATCTTCTAAAACTAAAAAACCGACGCCTGAGCCATGTGCACGGGCCTCTATGCCTGAAAAACAGATGATCAAAATGGCTGAAGACCTTATTACCTTGATCAGGGGTACCCATCCCCCTCCAGATAAGAGGCCTAGGCAAGACACTGACTTTGAATCTTCGGATCAGGTTTCTGTTTCTTCTGATTCCTCTTCTGATCAGGAATTATCTGTACCTCCCTATGAGGATTCTGATGCTGAGGAAGTCTATTCCATCTGCACCTCCTCCTGAGGATTATTCATTTGGAGAAACCTTGCATACTTTGAGGGAGCATTTTTACTGGAAGAGTCAAGACTTATCAGAATCAAAAAAGAGGCTCAGGGATTTCCTTCTTCTCCCTCAGCACAAGCCTTTAGCCATTCCCCCTGTTTTAGACATTGTGGATGATGTGTTTTCGGAGTCAAGCCTGACCCCTGACTCATTACCTCCGGCTTCCAGTAAGCCTGACAGGTACTACAGGGTCCCTGACTCTCATAAATTTTTATTTAGAAACCCTGCTGCTGATCCTGAAACTATTTCATAGGGTCCAAAGGGAGTTAAGGCCTCAACAGCAAAAAACCCTACCCCCTCCGACAGGGATTCAAGGGCACTGGACAGATGGGGAAAAAAGGTTTATACATCTGCAACCTTGGCAATCAGGGCCTTAAACTGTCAATTTCATATACTTAAGTACCAACAACATGTTATGGGATTGCTGAAACAGAAAATGATGTTGATTTCAGAATGTGCAGAAAATAAGGAATTGCAGGAATTATTGCATGCAGCTGAACAAGTTGGAAAGCATACTTTGCAATGTGGTTTTGATTCTTTAGAGGCCTCCTGCAGGGCCGCAGTTACTGTATCTGTGATTAGGAGGCATGCCTGGTTAAAGGAACAAAAATTGCCTGATCATGTTAAAGCTAAATTGCTAGATGCACCTTTACAGCATGATTCTCTGTTTAGTATTAAGGTAGAAGAGGTTTGTGTTGGCTTAATGCTCCGAATCCAGTTTAACCCCTGGACGTACATACTTAATTTGGAAGTCAGTGGGCCGGATTCACGAAGGCTTGCACGGAGTCTAAGAGTAGTGTAAGACTCCATGCAGCCTTCGCGATCCAGGAACAGCCCAAAGTCCGTGTAAGAGTCAAGCTAAAACGGCTCTTACATGGAGTGGGCGTGGATAAGCTAATCACCTCACTTGCAGCCGAATAGCATGCAAATGAGGCTGATTAGCGATCCAGGAAGCCCAGAACAGCCCGTGTAAGAGCCGTTTTAGCTGCAGAAATCTACTCAGTTGACAACTGAGTATGTTTCTGCAAAAACGGCAATGGAGCCATGTCAGCTCCAAATAAAGGGTGCATATGTGTCAGGCAGCATGCCAATGGCCAAATATGTGGCCATTGGCAAGGTAACCTGATGCAAATATATGGGAAATATAATTTTTTTTTTTCGGCGATTGCCGATGTTTAAACCCAGTGCAGCCCCGCGCAAACAGGCTGCACTGTATAGAACATAAAAACGAAGGATTTAAACCTACAAATGTAGGTTTTATGCAATACATGGAATGTCAATGCAGGGACCAGCAGAGCAAAACCAACATGGCCACCGTGTAGTGGTTGCTAAGGGGGGAAGCTGAGTCTAAGAGATGTAACTAAGCATTAGTAGGCAGTCTGATGCAAATGAGTGTAAGGATACTGAATTCCACTGTCACATAGCAAATGAGCACATTCTGAGTAGTGTAAGAGTTACATAAGGGGAGGAACAGAGTAGGAGATAGGTGACATCACAGGGGGGAATGGTAGAAAGAAATGCAGTTCATTGGAGGTTAGAGTTACATGACAGATGTCAGACAGATATCAAGGAAAGAGGTGTGCCACTAAGTAAACATGAGAAAGTCAAGAAATGGAAGGTGTACACTGTTGCCTACACCAAAGTTTCTTGCTGGACGTGTATGCGCACGTGTGCGCGCCACAAAGCGCGAGTAAGGCAGTGTGCGCGCGTGTAAGGCAGTGTGCGCGTGTGTAAGGCAGACTAAGCATGTGGGAGCGTGTTGGGAGATGTTTAACACCGTTTGCTGGCGCGCGTGTTTAAAACCGAATAAGCAGATTCTGAACTGTGTAAGTATGTGTGCGCGCTTGTAAGCCACTGTGAGCGTGTTTCTGCTGGTTTGCACACGGCTCCACCCTGAGGAAACAGAAAGGAAAAAGGAAGCAACAGATGTAGTAGGAAGTTAGCAGGGAATACTGCTGGAGCTAGCAGGTGAAAACAATTAGATGCAGGCAATTACACAGGCAGAATACTAGCCCAGCCCAGCACTTAAAACTCTGCAAACAGCAGTGCAGAATGTTTCTCTCAAGAGACACTGCAAGACAGGAGTTAAGTTATCAGAAGTGAAAACTGAAAAGCTGAACTCAGAGCAGAAATGTTAGGGGCTGCCATAGCTGTCATAATGAGACATAGGCGACTTGCTGAGGGTGGTGACAATGCAGATGGTGCCAGACAACCCACAGTGAGGAGACGGAGAAGAGTGTACAGGCTCAGGGTCACCTACCACGGGTTACATGAGCTGGAGATAGTAGAGCGCTATAGAGTGGACAGAGACCTCCTGCAGCAAATAGTGGAGCTGTGCAGGCCACGCCTCACACAGAACCAACAGAGGGGAACCCATCCCAGTGGAAACCAAGGTATGTGTTGGCCTAAGAATACCAGCAACAGGTACCTTCCAGAGACCAACTGGTGATATGATGGGGTATCACAAGCATCAGCCTCCAGGGTACTGCACCAGTTCCTGGATGCCATGTCAGCACATGTCGGTGATCATGTATATTTCCCCAATGCCCCTTGAGGTATTGGCCAGCAATATGCGTCTCTTCCAGCAAATAGCGGAATACCCTGAGGTAGTGGGTGCAATAGACTGCACGCACATACGCATCAAAGCACCAGCCGGTGAGCGGGGTAGGGCATACATCAACCGCAAGGGCTTCCCCTCCATCAACTGCCAGGTCGTGTGTGATGCCCAGGGCATAATAATGAATGTGTGTGCTGGCTGTCCTGGGAGCTACCACGATTCCCACATCTGGCATTTGACGCAGCTGTACCAGACATTTGCCAATGGGGACATCCCGCACGGACACCTAGTGGGGGATGCAGGTTATGCACTGGAGCCGTGGCTGATGACACCCATCAGAAACGCACACACACCTGAACAGGAACGCCATAATGAGGCACACGCACAAACATGTAATGTAATAGAGCGTGTGTTTGGGCTGCTCAAGTCACGGTTCCGGTGTCTGGACACATCTGGTGGAGCCTTGCAGTACACACCAACTACATGTACCCAAATTGTCATGGTATGTGCTATGCTACATAATATGATCTTGCGAAAACAGCTGCAGCAGGACCAGCATAGGGCTGGGCCAAACAGCCCCCCACCATTGCCAAGGCCATCACAGGCAGAGCGTGACTCGGAGGAGGAACAACCTGAGCCTGCCCCAGTAGGCAGAAGGAGGCGTGCCCAGTATGCCCTGGCCTTGGCAAAGAGGCAACGCATAGCACATACATTGGCTCAGTAGGAACCTTGGGAATGATACCCCTCTCTGACTCACTCATATAGTAACAGGGATGCCTAACGTGACACAACCTACTCTCAAACATGTACAGGGAAGTGTAATATGTGCATCCGACAGAGACAGCCCTGCAGCACCACCTGAGGCATGAATGCTATGTGTGAAGTAATATAACACCATGTACTATATGCACACCTGAGGACCCTGACTAACATCCTACCCTCACCAAGCATCATGCCACAACATGACAACGAGATGATCAAGTGCAACAATTGACTGAAGTATCGCAGTTAGTCAAAGGGGACCCAATGTGTGCCAGTCTGGGATGACATGCTGAGCATGACATGATGCACCACCTGCTAGGACTGGCGTGCACCTATCAGAGCAGGCCATATGGATACTGGCAAAGGCTGTTGTCACCCACAGTGTGCCCTGAATAGGTAAGGCTCAAAACACAAACCTATCTCCATAGGTACCAGAAGGGATAAGAATAAGATAAGGGATAAGTTGAAACAGCAAGATGCATGCAGTCTAAACTCACCCAGTATAGAGAATGTTGATAACTGTGCTGTAACAGAAAACTGAGGCAAGGCTCACAACAGCACCCTAACACTACCAGGTTACACCTCATACTGTGCTGTACAGCCTCAAAACTTGGAACAAGCTACAAAAGGAGGGTGACTAGCAAGAATTGTCAGGGATAACCACACCCCATGTCGGTACCACAACAAAAAGCAGCATGGACTAGCCATGCTCAAGTAACAGTGGCTAAAACTGCCCCCCAGTTTATAGCCTGCTACAGACTACTGTCCCAACACCAGGAACTGCATCCGCCCTATGCTGGAATACATGAATATATCAAGTCCTCCAAACCACATTATATTGGGTGACTGCAAATACCCAGACATAGACTGGGAGCATTATACTAGCTCCAACAGTGTAGGACAAAAGTTCATAGAATCCACAAACCAAAAGGCCCAGGAACAACGTACCACTCCCACAAGAGGGGTAAGCATACTGGATGTGATAATCAGCAACATGGGTACTGGATGTCAAGATGAGAAGTGTATTGCTCACTGGTAAAACCAGACCATAGGGTAATCACACTGGATATACAAATCCTGACCACAGTCCCTGGCCGGAAAACCACAGTGGAAAACATGTGTTAAGCAATATTTGCACTCCTCCAAACTGATGTGGAATCCATTAAAGGTCCAGTGCAGGTGCAAAATATGGGCCACACCTCAGAACCTGTAATACAGCCATTCCATGAACACTGCCAGGAATGCTTGGATTATGCAGTCCTAAATTAAAACAAGACACAGTGCCTAAATCTGGCATGGTGGACACCAGCCATAACCAAAACATGCAAGAGAATGAGGAAGCTACTACATGATAGAGCAAACATGAACAATGACGTAATCACTGATCAGTAGTTTGGCAATAAAATCTGTCCACACATGCAATCCACTAAGGCCAGCCGCAACAAGTGGAATCTGTGAATCCTGAGGCAATGTTACACCTGCCCCAAGTACACAGACAACCCCCAACTCCACCCAAGAAATACAAATATATGTGAGAGATGCAACCATCCATCCAAACTGGAGGCTGAGCTCCCTCAACTCAGTACTCCCAAAACAAGTCAGTAGGAGAAGGTAACCACACACACCACAAACACAGTCCCACATAGACCTATCACAACTGCAAACCAAACACATAAACACAGAAAAACATTCCCAGAGGCACAAATTACAAACACAGCACACCAACAGAGGCCTCTAAAGCAGACACCCAATCAAACGGCCTCCAAACATAGCACATGCAACACATAGCACACAAAGCTTGTGTGCCAAACAGTCACAGGCCAGAAGGTGAAACAACATGCCTGATACAGTTGTAATAGGTGACTCCATAGTCAGACACACTGCTGTCCCGCACACCAGACTGAACAAGGGAAAGGTTACAGTAAGCTGCCTGTAGGCTGCCACAATATGCCACATAACAGAAGTATGTAGGTCACTCCAAAGCAAGTAGAAATATGATGCAGTCATAGTCCATGCTGGTGTGAATGACCTGAGATGTACCGCCCTAGACTACATGAAAAGAGACATAGATGAGCTATCTGATTATGTAGTCCAGGCCGGTATGACACTCACCGTTCGCAGCATCCTACCCTTACCAAGGATAATGCCACAGTACAAACACGGAATGATCAGTCATAGCAAGTGGCACACTTACTGGTGTCATTCCAAGGGGATCCACTGTCTGTCTGCTTGGGATGTCATGCTTGACAAGCCACGCAGCTGTCCTTGGGATGGCCTGCACCTGTTACCCCTGGGCGTCTGAATATTGGATAAGGCCTTTGCCACCTCCATAGAGCCTTTTGTAGGCAAGGCTGAAAAGACTGACCCACCACCTTAGAAAACATAAGTGGGAAGAAACATATGGGAAATGCTGACCAATAAAAAACAAAAAGAAAGAAGCAGCATAAACTGGATAAGAAAACTTTTTTCTTTACTGAATTCGGATTCTGGAAAAAAAAATAATTTGTTCTGAAAATTGAAATTATTTTCACCCATTCCCCACGGTTTAGCCAAAATACTAAATTTGAAACCAGAGTGGTCCCCCTCATGGAACTGACAGAAATGGCAAGCAACTGGACTATCCAGTCTGTTATTCCTAATATCCCCAAGATGTTCCAATATTCTTAATTTAACCTTACGTTTTGTTTGTCCTATGTACCATTTTGGTTCCAAGCAGCTGCAACCAATAATATAAATCACCCCTGAAGAATTGCAATCAAAATGATCTAATGCATGGTAAATAACCCCATTAATACTCTGACCATCTAAGTTGATAATTTTATCACAAATTTTACATTTCTTGCAAGCAAAAGAGCCTGCATTGGATACTCTCTCCTTCCTACCCTTGCTTCTTAATAATTCTTTCAGATTTTTACATCTTGTGTAAGAGAAAACAATGTTATGTGGAACGATGTTCCCTAAAAATTCATCACTAGTTATAATGGGCCACAAATTCAAAACTATTTTCTTCAAAACTGAAGAAAAAGGAGAGAATTTATTTACAAAAAATATTTTATCCATCTCCTCAAAAACTTCCCCTTAGACAAAAATGAATTGTTCACAGATTTCCTCCTGTTCATAACTATATTTTCATGTTCATTCAAATTTAACATTTTTTCTAATTTAGTTCTGTTAGAATAAACAATATTACTAGTGTAACCTCTGTTCATTAATTTTTTACAAATGATGTCAAACTCCCTTTGTATATTTATATTTTCAGACGTATTGGAAGCAATACGTCTGAATTCACCGAAAGGCAAAGATTTGATTAAAGAATAACTATGCATGCTGTTTGCATGCAAAAAATTATTAACAGCTGTCTTTTTATGAAATGGTTTGTGTTCAATTGTGCCCTTAGTGCTAACGTAAAAATGTACATCCAAAAAATCCATATTTTCAACATTAATCTGATAAGTAAAATCTAGTCCACATGGATTTGATTTTAAACCCATGATGAATTCATCAAAATCTCCTGGATCACCCCTGCACAAGAACAAAAGATCAATTATTGAGTATGGACCAATTATTGAGTATGGAATCAAGGTTTATTGTAAATTTTGGAACATTATTTCCCAATGGTATGAACTTAGAATTATAATATATGAAATAATATTTATTCTGTGGAATGTAATTATTTATTATTTATTACATATTTATTTATATATATATATATGTATGTATATTTCTTTAATTATGAAGTATTTATTCTGATTGATTAATTGTTTAATTGGTTGTGCAAGGTGTATTTAAACTGGTTTGCATTTTGTAACATTGTTCCATTTGAAGGCGAAGGCCGAGGTACCAGAATCCGAATTCAGTAAAGAAAAAAGTTTTCTTATCCAGTTTATGCTGCTTCTTTCTTTTTGTTTTTTGTGGGGATTTCGTTTGGATTTTGATCCAAAAGTGTGTGTTTTTTTCTTGATTCGAAATGCTGACCAATGCCAGATGTGTACACCCCAATATGCATGCTCCCGAGGCCATCCCCAGAATGGAGAACATCGATGTCTGTGCAGTGACAGAAACCTGCTGCAAGCCTCCTGACAGCACACCAGCACTACCAGGTTATACCACGTATCATGTGTCATGGCCCCAAAACCTGGAACAAAACATAAAAGGAGGGTGAGTATCCATAGTCAGCACAGACACCCATACGTCCAGGTAACTGACAATGCACAAGACATTGGAGTTCACCCATGTGCAACTAACTGTAGGCAAGACTGCTGTGCAGTCTGTAGCATGCTACAGACCGCACTCTCACACACAATAACCCCACCCAGCCGTCCTGAAGACACTGGACAGTATGAATGTCCCACCAAATACCAAACAAGGTACCACAAATTACCACATAGGTGGTAAATCATTATGTATGGAAGGAGTAACCAGGGACCTAGGGACACAAGTGGACAGTAACCTGTTATGTGACACCCACATTGCCAATGTGGCTAGGAAGACTGTCTACATTTGACACTGTATCAGGAAAGGAGTCACATCTACGGCAACAGAGGTCATTGTGCCCCTATACTTTTCTCTAATCACACCCATAATCTAGTACAATGCCTCATATGGGATGTACCTTACCTAACACCTGCAGCAGTTAGAAAGACCTCAAAGGTACCTCACCAAGAGGATAAAGGGTCTCAGATATATGTCATATGCTGCCTGGCTGTAGACACCCCAGCTGAATCCAGTCACATACTGCTTACACAGAGGCTTTGCATGCCTGTTGTAGGAGGCCATGCCCAACACAGGAGTAATGGACATGCTCCACCCCAGAAAACTCAAATCCATCAGAGCTGTGAGAGTGAGAGATATCAACCTCAACAAATAATGAAATAGGATGTGCTGGTGGGACAGATACATAATCCAGAGGCTCCCCACACCCTGGACCAGAATCCCACTCCATGTTAGGCAGAGCCCCTCACTGACACTCTTCAACAAGAATCTTGCCAAGTGGATGGATGATTGTAGAGTTACACTGGGGGTCTTCACTGTGTCATGTCCAGACAGAGGCACAGCAAAGCAAATCATAAATGGCCATAATATTCACATAGCAAGGGGTGTCAAAAGCCACACACACTCTGGCTAGGCTAACAAATGCCCAGGGTGGATAGCCTAGTATGAACCTATGAACCTATGAAGATACAAATTGTACAGGACACTAAGGATAATCCCAAGGCTTTCACAACTGATGGTAGGAACCATGTTGGGAATTCACAGATATGCCCTGAATCACACAAATATCACAAACACACACACATATTGCCAACATACATCCTGACAGGTGCAGTGCAAAACCCCGAATGCAGAATATCTATCCCAGCAGACTGCTGGCCCCTGACATTGCAGATGCTGAGGTAACAGCCAACATCTACAAAGCAAAACACACAGCAGCAATGGTATGAGATGGTGTCCTGGGCTTAGTGCAACATGGACTCCAAGATGAATGGAATGCCAAACCACACTACTGCTCAATGTCAGCCTTACCACAGAATATGTACCCAAAGAGCAGTGTACAACAACAGTGGTCCTTCTCAACAAAGGTGTTGCCTGAATGGATACTGAACACTACTACCCCAGAATCCTGAGAAGCTCGGTTTGCACAGCTATGGAAAGGATCAGCATGTACCACAGACATAAAGATATTGGGGACCTACTGACACCGGACCCAACCCAGTGTGGCCTTCTCAAGTGCAGATCCTGCCCCTAACCATGTTTGACTCAATTGAAACAGTCATTAAGGTCATTGATGAGGGCAATGTGCTCCACACAGTGTAGCTGGACCTTGCAAAGGCTTCTATACAATACCCTACGTGTTCATTATAGATAGGCTCACCAGCTTAAATATAAACCCACATGTCAGTAGAGGGGTTGCAAACCAGACCAAGGACAGAACAGACATGGTCAGACATGCTGCAGCCATGTCAGACTACAAACCAGATATAACTGGCATCCCACAAGGCTTTGTCCTGGGACGTCCCTCGTCTGGTATATATGTCCCATAGGTACAGGCAAACATGGAAGGACTGTGTCCAAACATGTTTGCAGAGGACTACAAACTGCTCACCACATATGATCCACCAGCTGACACAAGCATCCCACAAAAGGGCCACATAGAAGCAGACAACTGGTGCCATAGCCATGTCAGCAAGCTAAGTGCAGAAACGTGTATAGTCAACCCCCGTGGATATACAGTAAGTGCCCACCAATTACCACATAGGTGTTAACCCATTATGTAGTTAACATGTAATGAGAGACCTGGGGACACAAGGTGATAGATATCCTGCATTGGACAAACATGTGCTGTAGTGTTTACAGAAACATACCATATACCCACCTAATCATGAAGGCTGTCAGATCTAGATAAGGGAGGTCATTGTGGCTCTGCAGTCATCCTTCATCAGCGTACAATTGACTACAATAGCCCCTGTGGGATGTACCTCAGCAGACACCTCCATCAACCGTAAAGTCCCCAACAGTACCTCATCAGGAGTATCAAAGAGCTTGCACAGATGCCATGTGTTGCCTGTGTTGCTGGCATCAATAAACATGCTGCACCTTGTACAATCTGAATGGCAGTGAGCTATGCACATGAGAGACCTGAACCCCAGCACTGACTTACATAGGACAAGCTGTACTGCGTGATCCATAACACAGAAGCCACTCCCACCCATGAGTGAACCCCAGCACAGGCTACCCATAGAGTCACTTATCAATCTTCCTCAATAGGAATCCTGATGAGTGGATGGGAGATGGTAGATTTATCCTGGGTATCACTGTCATGTCACAGGTAGACAGAGGCACAGTATACTAACCATGACATATGTCATGGCAAACTCCACTTACAATGTGTGTTGAAGGACAAACACACTCTCCAACTAGCATTAGACATGGACTAGGGCACATCACTAGTGTTTGCAAATGTACACCTATGTTGTGGAATACACTACCAATGTTGGACAAGCCTGGTTTAAGTAGTTCATATCTGAACAGAATGCAACATGGTCAGATGTACACAACTGGCCCCTAACCAGGCTGTTGTGCCCACTATCGAAATGTAAAGCAGTGATAGCAGTAAAGCCCAGGATACTGTCCACCACAGTCAAAGTACTACCAGTACACTATACAGTACTACAGTGTTAGGTCAGTGTGAAAGGATGTTGACAACTGTATGCAAAGTATCCCATGCAAACACTGCAGGCACAGTATAATCCTGTTGTGTTCACACACAAAGCAGTTGTACAGTAACTACACAACATGACACACAACACACAACCATAAACGGGTGATAGTTGTTGAAGTTCACACTCATCCACAAATGTGGTGGGCTGCAGAGTCCAACATATGGAATGCTCACACTGGGCATGCTCACACGCTTTGACAACATGCCATGGGAAGGCTGAACTGGGCATGCTCACACACTTAGGCCAAATCTCGGTTTAGCAGTTGGACACACATATCTGGTATTGTTATGTGTTATTCCAGGAACCAACCACATTACAGCAGTCTGCCCAGTGCACACAGTTAAATGACTACAGAGACATACGTGATATAGTGGATCCCTCCCATATGCAAACATCTTCCACAGATGCACAAGTTGTTCATACAAACAGGGAATGCTATGGCAATAAAGATGTGCAAACAGTCTATCAGCAACAAATAATGTGCATTTGACAATTAAACATATGGGTGTAGAGGTCAACACTAGGCCGTTTGCCCTAGGGAATGACAGCTTAGCCAGAGTGTGCTTGGTGTCTGCCTCCCCACAGGATGCACATTCC
This sequence comes from Protopterus annectens, assembly GCF_019279795.1. NCBI lineage: Eukaryota > Metazoa > Chordata > Ceratodontiformes > Protopteridae > Protopterus > Protopterus annectens. The sequence goes on from NC_056731.1 coordinate 1,999,199,269, forward strand.
CCTTTCTAAACACAGATGATGTCAGCACCCTATAAGTACAGCAGGAGAAAAGAAACTTCCCAGTAATCCGAATAGCGCGCTCTGCTAATGCGTCCGTCTCAAGTGTCATAACATAGTTAGGTAGGGGTTTCAAATCCTGCAAATGCTCAGTGTGTGTGTGTGTGTGTGTGTGTGTGAGTGGGGTTGGTGTGTGTGTACGTCTGTGGGAGAGAAATGTCCCTTTTGGCAACTAGGAAAACACACTACAGGATGCACATTCCCTTTCTAAACACCGATGATGTCAGCACCCTATAAGTACAGCAGGAGAAAAGAAACCTCCCAGTAATGCGAATAGCGCGCTCTGCTAATGCGTCTGTCTCAAGTGTCATAACATAGTTAGATAGGGGTTTGAATCCTGCGAATGGCAAGTGTGTGTGTTTGTCTGAGGGGGGTTTGTGTGTGAGGGAAATGTCCCTTTTGGCAACTAGGAAAACACACTACAGGATGCACATTCCCTTTCTAAACACCAATGATGTCAGCACCCTATAAGTACAGCAGGAGAAAAGAAACCTCCCAGTAATGCGAATAGCGTGCTCTGCTAATGCGTCCGTCTCAAGTGTCATAACATAGTTAGGTAGGGGTTTGAATCCTGCGAATGGCAAGTGTGTGTGTTTGTCTGAGGGGGTTTGTGTGTGTGAGGGAAATGTCCCTTTTGGCAACTAGGAAAACACTACAGGATGCACATTCCCTTTTCTAAACACTGATGATGTCAGCACTCTATAAGTATAGCAGGAGAAGGGAAAACTCCCAGTAATGCAAATAGCGTGCTCTGCTAATGCATCCGTCTCAAGTGTCATAACATAGTCAGATAGGGGTTTGAATCCTGCAATTGGCAAGTGTGTGTTTTTGGCTGAGGGGGGTTAATGTGTGTGAGGGAAATGTCCCTTTTGGCAACTAGGTGAACAGACTACAGGATGCTCATTCCCTTTTCTAAACACTGATGATGTCAGCACTCTATAAGTACAGCAGGAGAAGGGAAAACTCCCAGTAATGCGAATAGCGCGCTCTGCTAATGCGTCCGTCTCAAGTGTCATAACATAGTTAGGTAGGGGTTTGAATCCTGCGAATGGCAAGTGTGTGTGTTTGTCTGAGGGGGGTTTGTGTGTGAGGGAAATGTCCCTTTTGGCAACTAGGAAAACACACTACAGGATGCACATTCCCTTTCTAAACACCGATGATGTCAGCACCCTATAAGTACAGCAGGAGAAAATAAACCTCCCAGTAATGCGAATAGCGCGCTCTGCTAATGCGTCCGTCTCAAGTGTCATAACATAGTTATGTAGGGGTTTGAATCCTGCAAATGGCAAGTGTGTGTGTTTGTCTGAGGGGGGTTTGTGTGTGTGAGGGAAATGTCCCTTTTGGCAACTAGGAAAACACACTACAGGATGCACATTCCCTTTCTAAACTCCGATGATGTCAGCACCCTGTAAGTACAGCAGGAGAAAAGAAACCTCCCAGTAATGCGAATAGCGCGCTCTGCTAATGCGTCCGTCTCAAGTGTCATAACATAGTTAGATAGGGGTTTGAATCCTGCGAATGGCAAGTGTGTGTGTTTGTCTGAGGGGGGTTTGTGTGTGTGAGGGAAATGTCCCTTTTGGCAACTAGGAAAACACACTACAGGATGCACATTCCCTTTTCTAAACACTGATGATGTCAGCACTCTATAAGTATAGCAGGAGAAGGGAAAACTCCCAGTAATGCAAATAGCGTGCTCTGCTAATGCATCCATCTCAAGTGTCATAACATAGTCAGATAGGGGTTTGAATCCTGCAATTGGCAAGTGTGTGTTTTTGGCTGAGGGGGGTTAGTGTGTGTGAGGACAATGTCCCTTTTGGCAACTAGGTGAACAGACTACAGGATGCACATTCCCCTTTCTAAACACTGTTCAGCAGAAGGCCATGGCTCTGGCACAAGTTGTCTGTTGCTATGATGCCCCTTTGGAAGATGCTTGTGTCAGCTGGAGAGTCGATTATGGTGGCCAGTTTGCAGTCAATTGCATATTTGGACAGCCACAGTCCATCCGTGTTGGCCTGTACCTGTACCTCCAATAAATATATACCAAACAAGAGGGTCCCAGGACTGAGCCTTGTGGGACACAACCCGTAACTGTTGTGGGGTCTGGCATGGCTCCAGCAATGCTAACCATGTGGGTTCTGTCCTTGAGCCACTGTGCAATCCATCTAGTGACATAGGGGCTTATATTTAAGCTGGTGAGCTTCTCTAGAATGCCCAAGTGGGGTATTGTTGTGAAGGCTTTTGCAAGGTCCAGGTAGGCTGTGTGAACCACCTTCCCCTCATCAATGGCCTTGGTGACTGTTTCAAAGAAATCAACCGGGTTAAACCCGGTAGTGCTGGTGTGCTCTCAGTAGCCCTGAACCAGGCATCTGTTACTGCACAGATATCGATGTTTTCCATGCCAAGGAGTGTTTTGGGTGCATGCATCTGGAGATTTAGACTTCTGGCGTTGGGTAGCATTGCTCTTAGTTTCTTATCCCTTGTGATACCTATGAAGGTGGGTTTGTCATTTGAGCCCTGCCTAGCATAGGCACTATGGGGGTAGCAAGAGCCTTTGCCAATATCTGAAAGCCCAGGGGTGACAGGTGCAGGCCGTCCCTAGCAAAGCAGGTAGTTCAACAAAAGATGAATGTGTGAAGGTGTAGTGCCTGTGATTAGTTAGCAGTAGCATATATGACTGCTCACGTGGACACATGCCAGGTAGGTCATATGCACTGTGTCACAGGCAATGTACATGTGAACAGGACAAACAGTGACATCCTGTCAAGTGGGACATGGACATACATATAGTAGACTATGCAGATGGCACTAGGAGTCCACAGAAGCTCTATAACTATGCATTGCAGGTGTGATCAGTATTCCAGGGTAATTGCAAGCAAACATGCATGCAAACAAAGCTACAGTAAACAGGGCTGCATGTAGTCCATTGTACAACAAACAAGCTGTACCAGTTCCAGTAGGTAACACTGCAAATATGCAGGCACTATGCACATGTACATGGAAATACACGGGTCAGATGGCTAGGGTCCATTCTCAGTGCACACAAGTGTACAGACCATGTACTGTCAGGATGTACAATAACTGGATAGAAACCCATGTGCTCATACCTGCAGTAATACACATGTCAAATAACAGACACTGAGCCTTCACTCAGTGGTTCCATACTTAGTAGGATGTATGCTCCCTGGCCTGCCACCACAGTATCCCTGACATATATGGAGACTCTCCCTCCTGTGACAGTTAGTTATGTGTGTTGGGGCTGTCTAGCATGGTATGAGATGTGAGCATGCAGTGCTAGGGTGCTCCTGTGTGTCCTGTACCAGTCGTGTAGTACTGCACACATATCAACATCTTCAAACATCTGCAATGCAGAGTCTAGTGTGGGCAACATGCCACTTGCAATTTACATGTCCATCATTGTGTATTACTACATTCATTACCCTATCCCCTGTGCTACCTATGTACGTAGCCTTCTGTTGACATCATTACCACCAGTATGCCGACATGTGCAGATGATACACTATGGTACTTACCATGGGTGTAGACAACAGGACATGACAATCACACACTTACTGCATCAGGCATGCTGTGATATACCCACAATTAATTCAGCACACAGTACTGTTAACAACATGATACTATTACTACACATCTATGTGGTCACCCTGTGCATCAGCAACATGTTAACCTGTACCTGCACAGTTGTTACAGATTGCAGGAGGTGGCACAGTTTCATCATATGCACAGGGTGTGAACCTGGTATGCCTGAGTCAGCCACCCATACCACCAATTGACATGTATGTGTATGTGTGTTGGTGAGGGACAGCAGTAGAAGGTGGGGCAATGTTGATGCAGTGTGTGCGTGTATGCGGTAGCCCTAGGTGTTGTCAATTTGCATGTGTGTATGGATGCACACAGTTCCACCTCATGGCTGCCATATACTGGTGTTTGTGGACAGCCACAGACTGTACCTGCCAGGTCATACAGATCAGTGTCTCTGGCCACAGACACGGTACCTGGGCCTTGCAGGGGTGCTACTGACCGTATCCGGTACCAACCCAGACTGGGTACTGTCATCAGAAGCAGGTGTTCGTTGACTGGACACAGATCCCTGTCGGGCCTGGCCAGAGCCACGTGCACGTGGTCTCCTGGGGCGGTCTGATGACAGCACAGACCCAGCATTGCTGGGGCTGCTGCTGGCACTACGGGGGCGGCCGCAGCCCTGTTGTCGTCCGCGACGACTGCCAGCTGCTGCTGTTGCTGGCATACGGCCACGTCGACGCCTCAACTGCCCACCATCGCCCTGGCTCATGGACATGTAGTTGTGGAACCGGTTTAATATGTCCCCACAACATCTGTCTATGACATCGGTGAAATCACGGATGGCAGCCGCAATGTCACGCTTACTGTCAGTCATGGCTGTGCGACATGCTGCCAGCTCCCTCAGACCCTGTCTGGTGTACCGTTCCATACGTGACTGTGCCTGCATGACAGTCCGAAACATAGCTGAGGTTGTAAGACCTCTGTGGGCACGTCTGACAGGGGCAGTATGCCCATGGATGCTCCCACGAGAACCCCTGGACATCTGTCTGTGTGGTACCATCTCTGGGCCATGCCCATGGCTGCTGTGTGGGGAGGCATGTGCCACAGATACCACATTACCCTGGTCAATGCCCACTGTATGCTGTCCATCACCTAGGGACAGTGGTGACAAAGGGTGTATTGGCAGGATAGCTGTGCGCATTGATGGGGTCGACAGCTGTGTACTGTCAATCGGCTGACCAATGGCGGACCCTGGCATACCTTCCTGTGCCATTACACAGATGTCATCATTATCAGTACCCACGGCACCTGACTCAGGTTCCCTGCTACATGACACCAGAGCAGCAACAGAACCTGTGGGAAGGAAACAGGAAACACAGTTTACAATGTCTACACATTACCAGCGATGCACACATGCACAGGTGCACACATGCACAGGTGCACAGGTGCACACATGCACACGTGCACACGTGCACACATGCACAGGTGCACGCATGCACAGGTGCACAGGTGCACACATGCACAGGTGCACACATGCACACAGTTTCACACAATTGTACAGTACTCAGTATGCGTGATATCAACACACAGACACAGACACACCTACATGCATACAAAGAGCACTACTAAGTGAGCCAAATAGTACTTTTACTATCAACACTATTACAGGAATTGTTAATACACACTCACCAGCATGGATAGGCTGCATTGCTGTTATACCAGAGGGTCCTGCAGACATGAAGAAACTAATGTCAGTGGGCACAACTGTGCCATTGTTACTGAGTATGATACAGGTCAGGAGTACAACAGTCGCCTTTCACAGGTCAGCAGCTAATATTGAGGATATCACACTTGCACATTAAATGCTATGGTGACAGCTACAAACTAAGGACACACCTCACACATGCATTAACTACCAGTGTACACAACAGTCAACTATACATATGGCATATTACCTGCACGTTCACTGTCTTGCTGCTGTGTGGCTCCAGCCTCCATCATAATGCATGTCTGCTGCTGTTGTTGTTGCTGGCGGACTGGAGCCACTACACTCATGAGTAGTCACTCCAGTCTGGTGAGTGGGGGATGTGTAGCCACCCCACCACCTGTGGCGACCTGTTGCCTGTGGATATCTGACGCACGCTGACGGACATGTCTGATTAAATCACTGCAGTGATGTCGTACCTGCTCATATGTCCTATTATGCGTGCCTATGTCATTTACCCGACGGACAAGGTCTTGCCACAGTGCAGCCCTCTCCTGCTGATTCTGGCTGGTGCAGGAAAAGAGTATTGCATAATCCCGCACCAGGCTCTGGTGTATCTCCTCATCCTCATCTGTGGAGTAGGTGGGATTCCGCGGGTGGGCCATGTACCTGAGAAAGAAAATAACCTGGTATCAGCAATATATGTCAGCAGAATTTGGCACACATACTACTCATGCTACTCGACTGTTGTGATACAACATCTCACATATGTAGCATCTGTCTGTCTATTGGTGGATACACATGTAGATGGCCAGGTATCAGTGCTCGGCCAGCAACTGTGCAACAGTACCTGGCAGACTCCATACGACATACTACCAAACCCCAGCAGTCAGAACACTGATTCAGGTCAAGAGCACTTCCTCACTCTGGGGGTTTGTATCTAGGTACTGTATGGCCTACATCGTCAACTACTGTGAGCTGACCACACACTGATTGCCCTGGATATACATATCCCACCTCCACCACCAGCACAAATGACTATAGTGCATAACATTACAGATACAAACTTTACACTTTGTAACAGTGATATGGTATCCTTTCAGCCCACTGGGCCAGTGGCAGATACAACCCACAATGCTGACCCCTACACATTTGCTTTCTACAGACATCTCCGAGAATGCATGGATCATGCAATCCCATATATGACCAAGACACTCTCCACAAAGGGACAGCATCCTGTCTGGTGGACCCCAGCCATAGACAGATTGTATTACAGAAGATGGAAGCTACTGCAAGACAGAGCATAATTCACTAAAGGGAGGGCATGTCTGAGCAGCACTGGTAAGGATCTATTTTCCATCATACAAAATACATGGGCAACTTTGAGAGGTAAATCAAGAGTGACACTACAGATAACCAGAAGGCCTTCTTCAGTTATGTTAGCAACCTGGTCAGGAGCCATCCTCTATGCCCATAGGTAGTACACAACAACAAATATTCCACTGACACCACAGATATCGACAACATTGTGGCAGACAGGTTCAGTGCAGGTGTCACCCCGCCATCTCCCCCGAAATAAGGCATAGTTATCCCAGCTGACTGTAACCTCCCTGTCATCACAGATGTCCAGGTGAGAGACACCCGCAGGACAGCAGAATACACAACATGGATGGGACCTGATGGTATCCCCAGTTGCATGCTACATAACCTCTGACAGGAGCTAAACACACATATAGACCTGCTATGTAACACTAGCCTGACTACAGGATATGTACCTGTACACTGGCGCACAGCAGCAGTGGTTCCACTCCATGAAGGAGGCACCTCACCATACCATTACAATACAACACAATACATTACAATACAATATGCTATTGCCCCTGTGTTTACAGCAGCGTACTGTTCTGCTACCCTGACCATTGTGACACATGTGGTGTGATGGTACCTGCTGCTGTCACACAGTTACACAGGGTGACTCATATGGCATATTACCTATCTGACTAACATTCAGCAGGGGTATGTGTGACATGCACTCATGGGGAGTCTTGCTTCTTAACACTGTGTGGTTTATTGCAGGGTATGTCTTATCTGTGGGTAGGAACTCTTACCTCCACATGTGCACACTATTGCAGTGGCACGGACGACACACAGCAGACATTTAGGTTGTGGATGGTGGGAGGTGTTACTATGGTTGTTGGACATCTGTCATGGGTGTGACTTCCATATGTAAATCCGGGAGTGGTAACCTCTATGTGGGTAGCATATGTGTACTCTGTGGTGTTGTCAGTCACTGTGCATTGGTAATGTGTTTGAGTGCATTGTCACAGTGTTGTACATGTCACTGTGTCCTTCTCCATATCTGTAGCTGTCATGTGAGGTCCATACCATGGCATCCATTATGTGGTGTGGAGGGGTACACCGACCTACATGTCCATACCTGATTCACCATGTCAGCTGACACATACCATGTGCAGGTATTCCAGGGATAGTGTGCCACTGTGAATATCATTGGGGCCACTATTGTACACCTTTCTGACCCTGCTCACCCCTGACGCATGCAGTGGTGGGCAGCCAATCACATATCTGGTGGTTACTGGTGTAGGTGATCTGGAATGTGGTATGGTACTCCGGATTTGACACTGGTGTTCACTCCATGCCTTTGTCACCAGGCACCTGTTGCAATACATCTGTACACATGTGCCCCACTCAGAATTTATATACATCTCTCTCTCTCTCTGTATATATATATATATATATATATATATATATATATATGTCTATAGATATATCTATATGTATATATATATATATATATATGTCCGTATACATATACACATATATATATTGATGTACATATATTGCTATAGATGGGGGCACAGAGGGGGTGTGAGTGACAGAGGGGGTGGGACAGGCTGTGTTGCAGGTCGTCATATACAGTCATACCTGTAGGTAGTCAGATCAGTCTGTCTATGTATATGTATCTACATATATCTATATCTGTATGTGTGCATTACATAGATATGTTTGTACAATATTCTATCTACATCTGTCTATGTATTCCTACATCTCTCTCTATGTATGTATACATATATGCATATCATATATATATATATATATATATATATATATATATATATATATATACATATATATATACATATATATATATATACACATACATATGTTGACATACATACATATCCATATGTTAGACAGGTATATCAACATATTTGTCTACCATACTGCATACACACACTAACATACTGCTAAACATACATAACTGTGTAACGTACTTTGTACATGGCACTACAACCTACAATCAAACAACATTGATATGTGCACATAGATGCTCTCACATACAAATGTATGTACAGCCTTCACTGATAGTTGCTGTATGTCCCCTGCCCTTTACACATCTTCATATACATATGGATACAGACCAATGGCACATATGGAGGGTTCACAGTATGTAGACCTTTATAGTATTACTTTACATTACCTGTGTTTGTCACAGCTGCTTGTGTTGCTGTCTGGTTCTCTGTCCTGCTGCTCCACTTTCCAGTTGTCAGCTTTCAGGTAGCTGTTGCTGAACAATTTGTTTCTGTCTGCTTAATTGCAGTTTTCTCTGTCTCTGTCTCTCTCTCTCTCTCTCTGTCTGTCTCTCACGTTTTTCTCAGGGTGCAATGAAAGTATTGCATGCGTGGACATGGAGTACAGCATACTTTTGTAGGTATCTGCATATGCCCATGTGATGGCCTCTGCACCAATTGTTAGCCAGCATTTGCTAATTGCATGCAGCCAGTTGTGTACTGATTGCAGTTCTCACTGTGATTTCAGAACAGTGCTATAAAAAGGTGTGTGAGATAGGCGTAGCCCTTTCAGATGTTAAGGGCAGGGACCATGCTGTTATGCTGTGGACAATGTTCTGTGAGTGTAAAGGTTGGTATCTCATATTTCCAGGTGTGTTGTAGATTAACATTACTCCATTCATTTCTCCAGTTTCCTGTACTAACTGTGTATGTACACTGACACCTACAACTACTACTACTGTTAATGTGTGTGTGTCTGTGTGTGTGTGTGTGTGTGTGTGTGTGTGTGTGTGTGTGTGTGTGTGTGCTTTCCTTTCACTTTTGCTTGCACTCTGTTGCTAAGGCTTCAATAGTTGCCCTTTACAGTCACTACTTGTATGCCTGCTAGGTGTCTTGACTGTAGTGTGCTGCTGTAGCTTTCCTATTTTCCATGTACATTCACACCTTGGAATGCTTACTATATCTGCTAGGGTGTTACAGCATGCAGTATGGTCTGGCCATGGTGTGGGCCTTGACATCTATTAGGGTATTTGAGTATGCTGCTGAGCAGGCCCCAGAGACTTTCAGGTTCATCTGTTATGTGTCTCATGGAATGGTACATATCAGTGGGGTACACCCATTAAAATGTCTGGTATGCTGCAGTTGTGACTGTGGGTTAGCATGAGCATATGTATTACTACACTTTTTCTGCCATGCAAGTGGTGAATACTTTCCGGACTCCATAGTTACCATTGCATGTGTTACACCTTTCTGCCTACTGTTTGTACATTTCACATGGGGTCTGTGGGGCATCCCTGTAAGTCATTCACTGTTGCTATGTCTAGGCTCTTAACTATTCAAATATGGTGGTGTTGGACCCGTCATGTGTACAGATATTTGCAGGTTGTCCACATTTCTGCCTCATAATTTGGTCAATATCTCATGCACACCTTTTTCTGGCAAGTCACTCTGGGCTCAAGTCAGAATATGGTGACAAACATTCAAGTTCCAGACTGCATACCCTTCCAAACATCCCACAAAGTGTAGACCCTGTTACTTTCTGAACTGTCTGCGTTTGTTATAACATTATTTGTAATGTGTCCCTGGTTTTGGGCCTTTGCTCCACATATTTTATTACTTGGTCCAGATGTGTTCCTGTAAGAGGTTGTGGGGTATGGGCAGTGCTTATCCTGCTGTGAGTATGTGTGTGTCTTGCAAGGTGCTATAGTGACATTATTACCTACTAGCTTCCAACTAGCATGGCTGTTTCTGTTCACACACTACTATTATGGAAATCCACCAGTTTTGTTAGTAATTCTAAATGTCATGCTTTGTGTACTACACATCTATATTCCCTTTACATTCATTCCTACTGTTACATGATATATTTACTTTAGCACAATGTTCTTGTATAAGAGTCATGGCTTAGTGGTAAGTCATGCAGACTACAGTTGCCAAGGTCCTGGGTTCGGGACTCACAGTGGGATTTTATTTTGTTTTTGAACTGTGTACAGGACCTGTCAATCAAAGTGACTAAGGCACTTTTAAGCAGTTGTAACCGGGTTAGCGCTGGTTTGCGTGGAGCTCACGCATGCACACTGGCGGTTAGCTCCGCGCACACAAGCGCACACCTGATTACAACCACTTAAACGTGCTTACTCTTGCGCACACCCGCGCTATTTTCCTTGAAAGAAAAGTAAAATGGGGAGACAGGAAAGTGGTGAAAAAGGGGTCACAAAGAGGGTAAGACAGTAGGGAAACTAGCTTGGGATGTGCAGGAGGGATGTAGGTAAGGCCCATAGCTGCCCATTTCTTCATCAGCAACAGCTGTGCATATATATGTAATTTGGTGTGACATTTGAAACCTTCCACCCCTGAGAGAGGTGTCAGGACAACAATAATACTTGTTGTACAGCCAATTGGAATTGATAGGTTCCATGTCCAGTAGACATGTGTGTGAAATGGGCAACTATGCATGGGGCGTAATTTTTTTGTGGGTACAGAGTGCCCTTTTTTTTTATTTTTTCAGGTGAGAGTGGTATGTCAGGTGAAGGTAGTCGGTACAGCTGGGGAGGTAGGTTGGGTAGGTTAACAGACAAGACAAACAAGACGCATACAGGGGCGGTGTATGACACGTGTGGGGGGGTTACACAATTGACGGGGACGGAGGTTTGGATATGCAGAGCCCATGAGCCCACAGATGGCAACAGTGGAACTGATATCCCCACCCATAGGCAATTGCCACTGTTCCTTCACTGCCCAGGACGGGGCTGTGCTGGGGGCTGTGTAGGCGGGGCAACAGGCATGCCCGTTAGTTGCGCCACCCGTGCCTCGAGCTGGCGTAGGGGCTCAAGGACAGAGTCCCGAATCTCCCTACGCACCACAGTCCGGACGCTACGGAGGGTGAGTGGTGGATCTCCTCCGGCCACACTTGCAGAGGGGGGGCGAGCCCCATCCCCTGCAGCGCTTCCACCCGCAGGTGGCACAGGGCCACCGGAGGAGGGTCCGGACTCGGCACTAGTGCCAGGTGCACTCGCCAGCTGAGGTGGGGGAGGTGGGTCCGCTGGAACCCGCCTTCCCTGTCGTACTATGTTTTGCATCATGTCATGACAGTTTGGGTTAGTGACATATAATATCATTCACAATTAGTTGTAACAGCATGCATTAGTATTCCCATTAACCAAACACCCAGATATTCACACCATTGAACAGCGTGCGTAACACATGCATAATTTGAACAGAAATACACAGTCCAACAACATGCAGGGTTAATTGATGCAACAGGCCATCAAGTGTGGATGTATGAACAGGGCAGATGCATCAACAGACATGCAAATATATATGACCCAACAGGACAAATGTCCAGGGGTGTTAATTGTGATTGCACATACCATTTTCACGTGGAATGGGTTATATGTAGTTATAGGGTGGGGTGAAGAAAGTAATATTAACACCTTCGAATAACAATACATATGCTGTACATTTCTAATAGCTACAGTTATATACACACTACTGTTCTAACTACAGTTTCCTATATGTTAACTTTTTCAACTTGGTGATAGGACTGTTAATGCCGCATCAATATACATTTTATGGTTCTTCATACACATTCATATCTAGCTTTGTGCTACATCAAGGCTACATTTGCTTTATATGGCTGTAGACAAGTGTGGATGTTTGGTATATCAGACAAACATCCTATCTGCATATTGCAGACTGAGAGCAACATATCCTGATTTTGGGATACACATTCCAGATGCAGCAACACTTTGAACAGATTTAGCTGTTTGGTTTTGAATCTGACATGCATTTCATTCTGTCTTGACTGCAGTATACTTTATTCAGGGGTTATTACTACTGTATTGCTGGATTCATGGCACTTTCTCACACTCTCTCACTTGCTTTCATTTTACTATTCAGGATGGCACTTCTAGGCTTTATTGACATGTATTAACAGTAGTTATTACAATCCTTTCCAGCAGTCTCACTTCTGTCATGTTTCAGTATTTCCACAGGGATATATTTCACACATGTGATTTATCATCTTCTGCAGCTATACCTTTCAGCCTGCTGCAGGTTGTGTACTATTTTCTTACAGACAGGGCATTTTTATTTCAGGATATATGTCGGATAGTTTCATGTTTAGCTTAAACTTACAGGCTGAAAACTGTTGTAATCAAGCAATACTTGCATACACTTTCACACTGTTACTTGCAGATTTTATTCCTTACTGACTACACTGCACTCTTTTGCTGACTGTCATACTTTTATATTTCTTTACAGTTACTGGTAGTGGATTACTGACCTGCCTGGTGGCGCAACCGCACCAGCCTATCGCCATAGGCACTGCGGTTCGCAGAACGGACACCTGCAGCTGTAATATAAATGAAGTAATATTGGAATACACATCTCCATAATATCAGCTAGTTTAACTTTTTACATACATAATTAAATGTTACTTACTCAGTGGTGGGGCGTTGGGTGTTTGCCGGGCCTCCTGGATCCAAAGGTTCAGTTGGTCCTGCTTGCGTCTCTTCAGTCCGCATGGTGGTGACGGACCTGCTCACCTGTCCTTGGAATCCCTGTGGCACTGGTGAGTTCATGAGCCAACCGGTCCCACGCCTCAGCCCTGCATGCTCCCCAGAGGACCTGGCCCTGCATGAGTTGGGCCTCATGATTGTGGACTAGGAGCCAGGCCATGTACCTGGACTCCTCAACACCCCACCTCTGTGCTCGAAAGCGACTACCCTCTCCTACTCCTGACATTCTGCCTGCAGGTCTGTTCTACAATCGTTTATGCTTGGCCATTTTGGAATTGTATCAACTTCAGTAAACCTGCATTGTCATGCTATAGTTTGTATTCATTCCTATATATTAGCTATTATTCCATTTCTAGGTACTGCTGTCATGGCTTAGTGGTTCTGTACCTTGACTATGGTGTATAGTATCCTGGGTTCGAACCTGGCCACTGCTTTTTATTTTTCATGACTGTCTAGACATGCTGAGGGGTGTGTCTGTGTAAAGGCAGTTTTGATACGGCTTGCTCAACGTTGCCCGTCGGTTAGCTTGTTTGCGCGGTGCGCAGCTCCGCGCAAACGGGGTATGCTGCTTTAAGCCTCATTTGGCTATCAGCACGCATATTACGCTCAGCTCAGCTAGGGGCACATAGATTCAACATGTTAAACGACTGCTCAGCTATGGGCACGCATTTTGCACCAGTTAAACCACTGCTCATCTACGGGCACATGCACTCACTCTGTTAAACTGTAGCTCAGCTATGAGCACATCTGGCATTTTTTCTTCTTTTGGTACCTCACATGTCTTCAATATAAATGGGCTATTTCATTACATTTTACATGAATTGTGGTTTTATGTGTACATATTTGTCAGGGACTTGTTTCCTGCTTATTTTGCAAAAAAAAAAAAATTGGTGTTGTGGGGGCTCGAACCATGAATGCATGCTCTTCAGCCAACATCTCTACCGCTATGCTATTGCTTCTTGGCTTACTTTGCATATTTAGTTCTTATATGCTTTCCCACTGACTGCTAACTGTAGCTGCGCTACGGGCACGCCCGCGCAAACGAGCGCACTCACGGTTAAACATCTTTACAATTTAAAAAAAAATATAACATGTTCATTTATTTTTCTTTTCTGTTTATAGTCTGTAGGGGCATGTGTTGTGTTGTGTTTATTCACATTTCCATGGATTCTGTTGTGGGTGTCTACTTTGGGCACTTTTACACTTCTGGGGGCGTGTCCGCTTGCAGGGCTCGGCCTACGGACACGCCCCCTACTGTCTTACATGGACCGTGTTAGACTTAGGTGTGATTCAGCATGCTCTCATGAATATGCAAGGCATGCTGACATCACTCCGTTTAACTGCTGCCTCCGTGTAAGAGTTATAACTCTTACACGGAGGCTTCGTGAATTCTGGGGAGTATTAATAATCCTGTATATTGATACTAGATCTTTTAATACTCTTTCAAAGAATTTTATTTCAATGTATACTGATCTCATTTAACTGTTGGAAGCATTCATGTATATAATGTATATATATTGTAGTATTGTTATAAGATGTTCTTCATCTCACATTGCTGCAGTCCTAACACTTGGGTAGTCCGCTGTCCCTCGGTCGGCCCGAATATCAGAGTATAAGGCTGACGTCGGTCAAGGCGCATTTGACTGACATCAGAACGTCAGGGTACAAATGCGCATGACCGACGTCATATCCTCAGTCTTTTTTGCCGCATGGTCCGATGCAGAAGCAGTGTTGCAAGTGCCGTTCGGCGTTCTGAAATTTTTCGAATTCGGAGTTTCAGACCGAAGTCAGAGTTGGTTAAGTACCCCGTTGGGGAATATTTTGTTTTTTTCTTGCCTCAGTGGTTTACCGGATGTCAGAAAAAGTGAATAACTGTATTTCTTGTGGGAAACAGATACCGCATAGGGATTACCATAATTTGTGTATACCTTGTTTGGGGCCTGAGCACGGGGCTGTTGGGTGTCGCTTTTGTGCTAGGTTCAATAAACGCACTATAAAGCGTAGGTTGGATTGTGCCAGGTTGGTCTTTGGGAAGCGGTGCAATTACAATATGCCGCCCGATGCTCCGGCGCTTCCTCAAAGAAGCGCAAGGACAAGGCAGTTAAACCTAGGTTAGAGGAGTCGTCCGAACCGGACGCCGGTTCTTTAGAGGCGTCAGTGGAACCGGTGGTTCCGACGGAGGCCTCTCGAGTCCCAGGGAGAAACTGTGTTTTTACAGGATGTGGCCTCCCAGGAGGCAGGTCAGGCTGTAGGGGCTTCTCAAGTAACTGTACTCCCTCCCTTCCTAAGGTGTCTAGGCCCTCTTTCTGCTTCCAAGGCTTCTCCTAGAGGCAGGTCTAGTTTTGCTTCTGTGGGTGTCACTCCTAGTTCTTCAGGTTCAGTGCCCAAGAAGCACATGCTTAAAATGGCAGAAGATTTAATTACTTTGATTAGAGGCTCTATGCCCCCTCCTGATAAGAGGCCTAGGATGGAACCTGTGTTGGGGGATTATGAGCAGGCTTCGGATGTGTCTGAGTCTTCGGCTGAAGACTTGCAGGAGTATTCTCATTATTCTGATTCTGATGTGGATGATTCTACTCCTTCTGCTTCTCCTCCTGAGGATTTTTCTTTTTCAGAGACCCTTCACTCCATGAGAGAGCATTTTAAATGGGAAGGTCAGGATTTCTCTGATTCCAGGAAAAGGCTTAGGGAATTTTTGTTTTTACCCCAGCATAGGCCTTTAGCTATACCTCCTGTTCTGAATGTGGTGGAAGATGTGTTTGCAGAGGCTTCTCTTAATCCTGATTCTTTGCCTCCTGCTCCTGTTAAACCAGATAGGTATTACAGGGTGCCTGAAGCTCATAAGTATCTTTTTAAGAGTCCTAGGGCAGACCCAGAAACTGTTAGCCAGGGGCCTAAGGGTGTTAAGGCTTCTGTTGTCAAGAATCCAGTTCCGCAGATAAAGAGGCCAGGGCCTTGGATAGGTGGGGAAAGAAAGTTTATACTTCTTCCACTCTAGCCATGAGAGCTTTGAATTGCCAGTTTCACATGTTGAAATATCAAAATTATCTCCTTTCACAGTTGAAATCTAAGGTTGATGCTCTGGCGGAAGGTATTGATTGTAAAGAGTTACAAGATTTAGTGCATGTTTCTGAACAGGTGGGTAAGCATTCTTTGCAATGTGGTTTTGATGCTGTTCAGGCCTCGTCTAGGGTGGCTGCCACTGGGTCAGTTCTTCGCAGGCATGCCTGGCTGAGGGATCAAAATTTATCTGACCATGTTAAAACTAGGATTTTGGATGCCCCTTTGCAATCTGATGTCTTGTTTGGTTCTCCTGTTGAGGCAGTTTTAAAGAAAATGGAAGACAAGGCTAAGTCTATGCAGACTGTTAAAGATTGTTTGCAGGTTCAGCCTCCAAAGTTTAGTAGAAATTGGCCTACTAAAGGGTGGACGTATCCTTCTTATGATTCCCAGTCTAGGGGTAGATCTAGACGTGGCAGGGGCAGAGGTCAGGGCTCTTTCAGGCCTAGAACAGGGAGTTCTCCTGCACAGTCTTCGGGTGAGGGCAGGGGTCAGTCCTTTCGTAAACAGACCCAATGACCTACCTTTTCAGCTGCCAGAACCTTGTCGCCTGGCAGCACCTTTGGGAGGAAGGTTGGCACTTTTCAAAGAAAATTGGAGTTTGATTACCCAAGACAGATGGGTACTGGATATCATACATCACGGTTACAGGTTTTATTTCCATACCTTGCCTCCTTTCAAAGGCATGCCAGACATTCCTCCTCAACAAAGAATAGAGGCTCACAAGCAAATTTCTCTGTTACTCCAAATAGGGGCCATACAGCCGGTTCCTATGCCAGAAAGGGGCCTAGGATTTTATTCTCGCCTGTTCCTTGTGCCAAAAAAGGGGAACACGTGGAGACCAATTTTGGATTTGTCTATCCTCAACACTTATCTGGACATTCCCAAGTTCAAAATGTTGACGTTTCAACAGCTTTTACCTCTACTGGGCAAGGATCACTGGATGGTAACTTTGGATCTCAAGGAGGCTTACCTTCATGTTCCTATCAGGCTAAGTTGCAGGAAATATCTGCGTTTTCGGACTGGGACTTCTCACTATCAGTTCTCTGCATTGCCCTTTGGCTTATCTACTGCGCCCAGAGTATTTATGAAGGTTCTGGCTCCAGTGATAGCTTTCTTCAGGCTAAAAGGAATACAAATCTATCCTTATTTGGACGATTGCCTGATTCTGGCTCAAGGAAGGGATGAGCTTCTTCGTCATTTGGAATATGTGATAGCAGTGCTAAGATGCCTGGGGTATTCTGTGAACGAAATAAAGTCCAGTCTAGTACCCTCTCAAGACATGTGCTTTCTGGGTGTAAGACTGAATACAGCATCCCAGATGGCCTTTCTAACCCCGGACAAACAAAAGAATCTTTCCCTTTACTTCCATCATCTATCTCTTCAGTCCGGGCTGACTGCAAGGACAGTCCTTCAAGCCTTAGGGTTCATGGCATCTTGTATTCTGGTGCTTCCCAATGCCAAACTGCATATGAGGAAGTTGCAATGGTATCTCAAAAATGTATGGACACAGCACTGCCAGCATCTAGACACTGTCATTCAAATAATACCTTGCATTCAAAAGGAATTTTTGTGGTGGGCTCAGGAATGTCACCTAAACAAGGGACTCTCTGTGACCCGGCCAGAGGCGAGTCAAATTCTAACGACAGATGCCTCAGACAAAGCTTGGGGAGCTCATCTAAACGGAAAGTGGATACAAGACAAGTGGCCTGTCAGACTACAGCATCTACATATCAACTTGAAGGAGATGTTAGCAGTCCAGTTTGCATTAATAGCTTTCAAGGATTTACTTCTTCCAGGGCAGGTGTTGATTCTAACAGACAACACAACTGTCATGTGGTACATCAACAAGCAAGGGGGAACACATTCTTATCCTCTATGCAGGCAAGCAATGATTTTGTGGGAGACTGCTCTCAGTTTACAACTAAGTCTTCAGGCAAGGTTTCTGCCAGGAGCACAGAACTCCTTAGCAGATGTGTTAAGCAGACAAATCATGGATCCCCACGAGTGGAAACTGGATCTTCATGTATTTCAGAAATTGACAGTGTCCTGGGGAACTCCAGACATAGATCTGTTCGCTTCTCCACTGAACCACCAGCTGCCAAAGTTTTGCACAAAGCGGTTTCATCCCACAGCTTGGAAAGTGGATGCTCTTTCTTTCAGTTGGAAAAATCTTCATGTGTATGCCTTTCCACCTCTGCCTCTCCTCCCAATACTTCTAAAGGTCAGACAGGACAATCCAAGGATGATTTTGATAGCTCCAGATTGGCCTCGACAGCACTGGTACCCATTACTGAGAAGTCTAGTACAGAAGCCTCCATGGCCTTTGCCTTTGATTCCACATCTGTTGTCCCAGGAGGACAGTCATTTGCTCAATGTCAAACTTCACTCTCTTCACCTAACAGCATGGCATATTCTGTTTTAAACCATAGAGGGTCTCAACTTCCACAACAAGTTTTGAATGTGATTTTGGAAGCTAGAAGGCCTAGTACAAGGAAAGTGTACGCAGATAAATGGAAGAGATTTTTATTTTGGAGTGCAGCTAAGGATTTGGATGTTTCTGAGCCTGATTTAAGTGTGGCTCTTCAATATCTTACTGAGTTATTGGACAAAGGTTTGTCCTTCTCTTCTATTAAGATTCATGCTGCAGCAATTTCAGCTCACTACGACTGTGACCCACCATTGATTTCTCATCCTTTGTTCAAGCAATTTCTTAGAGGGGCAAAGAATATAAGACCCCCATGAAGGGCTCCTACTCCTGCTTGGGATCTCAATTTTGTGTTGGAGAAACTCACTCTACAACCTTTTGAGCCTGCAGCTACTGCTGAGTTGAAATATTTGTCATGGAAGACTGCTTTTTTGTTGGCCATTACCTCTGCAAGAAGGGTTTCTGAATTGCAGGCCCTTATGGCAGTTGAGCCTTTCTTAATTTTCCATAAGGATAGGGTATCTTTACGTACTAATTCTTCCTTTATGCCTAAAGTGGTTTCTAGTGTGGCTTTAAACCAAACTATTCATTTGCCTACTTTTATGCAAATCCCCAAACTAAAGGGGAAAAGATTTTGCACACTTTAGATGTACACAGGCAGTTGCGATATTATTTGGACAGAACTAAAGGGTTCAGACAATCTCAGCAGTTATTAGTTTCTTTTGCTTTGTGCTCTCAGGGCAAGCCCGTGTCAAAACAAACTATTTCTAAGTGGATTGGATTTTGCATTGCTTTCTGTTATTCCCATCATGGCAAAGAGATTCCAGCTGGGATTAGGCCTCATTCCACTAGGGCTACTGCCACTTCAACAGCTTTTTGAGGGGTGGCTACTAAGGATATTTTGGAGGCAGCCACTTGGAGTTCAGTGCATACCTTCTCTAGGCATTACCACCTTCCACTGTACTCTAAATCCAGGGCTGGTTTTGCCACTGCTGTGTTGCAGGGCATTTTGGCAGCTCCTGCTTCATTATAGTTTAGCCATCCTCCCTTACCTCTGCTTTGGGATTCTACCCAAGTGTTAGGACTGCAGCAATGTGAGATGAAGAACATAGTACAGTTTTGTACCTACCTTAAATGTAGATGTTCGAAGATCCACATTGCTGCAGTCCAATTTTCCCTCCCTCCTTCCCTCTGTAGTTTGAGGTGGTTGTGTGGGTTGGGTTATCCATCTGAGGTATAATTGTATATATTGTATATATTGTACATATTTTTGGTGTTAGGCTGGTTGGTTGTTTAGTTGTTGTCTATGGGTTTTGACCTTTCTTTTTAGGGTCTTCTGACATCTGGGGCAAGAAAAGACTGAGGATATGACGTCGGTCATGCGCATTTGTACCCTGACGTTCTGATGTCAGTCAAATGCGCCTTGACCGACGTCAGCCTTATACTCTGATATTCGGGCCGACCGAGGGACAGCGGACTACCCAAGTGTTAGGACTGCAGCAGTGTGGATCTTCGAACATCTACATTTATGGTAGGTACAAAACTGTACTTTTCTTTTAGGTACTGTTTTGTTTTTCTTTGTTTTGTGTATTATTGTATGAACAATTGGAAAAGTAATAAAGATTTATTATTGAAAAAAAAAAAAAAGAAGAGGTTTGAAAGAAAATGGAAGACAAAGCTAAGTCTGTGCAAACTGTTAAAGATTTCTTACAAGTGCAGCCACCTAGATTCAGTAGACACTGGCCTACAAAAAATTGGTCCTTTCCTGTGTCAGACAGAGCTCAAAGGGGCAAATCCAGATGCCCTAAGGGTTCCAGGTACCAGGCTCAAGATGCATACAGGTCAAAGCAATGGGGCGCATCCTCCTCCAAATCTGGAGGTAATAAAGCGCAAACCTACAGAAAGCAATCCCAATGACTTCTCTCTGCCTACAACAAGCACTTATCTTTTGGCAGCACCCATAGGGGGAAAATTAACACTTTTGCTCAAAATCGGCAGTTAATAACCCAGGACAAGTGGGTACTAGACATCGTATCACATGGATACAGATTCCATTTCCACACTCTGCAAATGACACATGGTTGGCCAGATCTGCTAAAATACCAATGGGCAGAGGCACAGAAACAGGTTATCTCTCTCATGGATATGGGGGCCATTCAGACAGTACCAGAACAGGAAAAAGGACAAGGTTTTTACTCAAGACTGTTCTTGGTACCCAGAAAGGACAAGGCCTGGCGGCCAATACTGGATTTATCGATTTTGAACACATACCTGGACGTTCCAAAATTCAAAATGCTCACCTTGCAGCAGCTTCTGCCCATGCTGGGAAAGAATGCTTGGCTGGAGACTTTAGACTTAAAAGAGGCATACCTGCTTGTCCCAATAAGACAATCGTGCAGAAGATACCTCAGATTCAAGGCTGGCTTAATGCATTACCAGTTCTGTGCACTTCCCTTTGGCTAATCTACTGCGCCCAGGGTTTTTACAAAGTGCCTAGCACCAGTAATTGCATTTTGCAGACAAAAAAGTATTCAAATATATCTTTACTTGGACGACTGCCTCATTCAAGCAGAGAACAAGGACACTCTTCTACGACATCTGGCGTTTGTGAAAAGGCTTCTAACATGCCTAGGGTGCACAATAAATGAAAAGAAATCACAATTGCTACCCTCTCAAAATATAACTTTCCTGGGTGCAAGCTTAAATACAACTGCCCAGATGGCTTACCTCATGCCAGACAAACAAAGGCAACTGACTACTTACTTCAAACTGATGGCAACAAAACCCCAATCTTCTGCAGGCTCTTGGCTTCATGGCATCCTGCATCCTACTATTCCATCTGCAAGACTGCATATGAGGAAACTTCAATGGTACCTGAAAAGTTTATGGTGTCAACATTCACACAGTCTGGAAACAATGATTCCTCTCATTCCCTGCCTGCAACAGGAGTTTCTATGGTGGGCAAAGGCCTGTCACCAAAACATGGGACGGCCCTTCACTCTACCCCCTGCCAGCCAAACCTTAACAAAAGATGCATCAGATTATGCCTGGGGGACCCACATGGCAGGAAGATGTATTCAGGGCATATGGGCACCAAATCAAATGCATCTATATATCAACCAGAAAGAGATGCTAGCTGTTCAAAATGCCCTAACAGCCTTCAAGGACTTACTTCATCCAGGGCAACTACTGATAAAGATGGACAACACCACAGTCATGTGGTATATAAACAAGCAAGGGGGCACACACTCTTACCCCCTTTGCAGATTAGCCACGGCACTGTGGGACACAGCTTTGACCTACCAAATAAATCTTCAAGCTCAATTCCTGCCAGGAAAACAAAACACTCTGGCAGACGATTTAAGCAGAAACCTTATGGATCCTCACGAGTGGAAACTAAATCCACAAGTCTTCAACATGATAGAGAAATGGGGGAGCCCAGACATTGACCTATTTGCCTCTCCTCAAAATTATCAACTGAAAAGATTCTGCACAAGGATTTATCACAGATAAGCATGGAAAGTGGACACCCTATCCTTCAGTTGGAAAAACCTATCAGTTTATGCCTTTCCTCCTCTGCTTCTGCTACCCAAGGTCCTCCTAAAAGTCAGACAAGAGAAGCCAAAGATGATATTAATTGCCCTGGACTGGCCCCGCCAATACTGGTACCCAGTCCTAAGGAACTGGTCTCAATACCCAGCTTGGACCTTGCCTCAAAAACCAGAACTGCTGTCCCAGCAAAACATTTAGATCCTGCACAATCATCTACAGACTGGCAGCATGGCTAATCCTGTAATCTTACAGACACCTCTCAGTAAAGCTGTGATGGATGTCATTGTGGAAGCCAGAAGGCCTAGTACTAGAAAATCTTATGCTGCCAAATGGAAGAGATTCTATGCTTGGAATCAAGCACAAGGAACTGATACAGCAGAACCGCATATTCCTCAGATATTACAATACTTAACTGAGATGCTGGATAAGGGCCTATCTTTCTCATCAATCCGAATTCATGCCTCTGCCATTTCGGCTCATTACAATACAGAGCCACCAATCTTTTCTTATCCTTTACTAAAGCAGTATCTTAGAGGAGCCAAAAAATTAAGGCCTCCTAGAAGATCACCATTACCTGCATTGAACCTCAATTATGTGTTGGAAAAGCTCACCCTGCCTCCATTTGAACCAGCTGCTACCGCGGATATAAAGTTCTTATCATGGAAGACAGCTCTGCTACTAGCAATTACTTCAGCAAGAAGAGTTTCAGAGCTACAGGCCGTCATGGCTGTAGAGCCCTTTATCATATTTTATCCAGACAGGGTGTCTCTGAGGACAAATCCTACTTTTATGCCCAATGTCATTTCCAGTGTGGCTTTTAACCAAACAATTCATCTGCCAACCTTTTATCCAAATCTGCAGAACAAAGGGGAGAGAATTCTGCATTCCTTGGACGTACACAGACAGCTAAGATTCTACTTGAGCAGGACTAAAGCTCTAAGAAAAACCGAGCAATTACTAGTGTCATATGCTGCATGATCAGAAGGAAAGGCTATTTCAAAGCAGACAATTTCAAAGTGGATAAACCACTGCATCAGTTTCTGCTACTTACACCTTGGCAAACCTGTGCCCAAGGGCATTAGGTCTCACTCCACCAGGGCTGCAGCTACTTCAGTAGCCTTTCTCAGAGGAGTACCAACCAAGGCCATTCTAGAGGCTGCTACTTGGAGTTCTGTTTTCACCTTTACAAAGCATTACCATTTGCCTCTCTACTCTAAGTCCAGTGCTGCAGAGCCTTATAGCCTCACCTAATGCTGTTTAGCTCCAGCCTCCCAACCTTAGCTTTGGGATTCTACCCAAATGTAATGACTGCAACAGTGAAACACGAAGAAAATAGTACAGTTGTGTACACTTACCATAAATGTAGATGTTCGAGTGTATTCACTGTTGCAGTCCAGGTTACCCTCCCGCCATCCCCCTGTCATTCTACAATTGATCTTTCCTTCTCTATCTTCTACAACTTGTGGGGCACCTGACATCGGGGGCAAGAAAAACGAAAGAAAATGGCGTTGGCTGCATGTTTTATACCCCTGACGACCTGACGTCATGGAAGAGAAGACAGCAACTGATGCAGGACCCGAGACTTTGGAATTCAGGCCGACTGAGGGCAACCTGCCAGCAGATTACCCAAATGTAATGACTGCAACAGTGAATACACTCGAACATCTACATTTATGGTAAGTGTACACAACTGTACTTTATCGTGAGTACACAAGTTTTAATGTGTTTTCTGTCCCTTGTTTCCCATATCGCCAACATCTGTTGTCTGATTTTTAAGCCTTGTTTAAATTGCCTTGCTGGGGCAGAGTAACACTGGTCTAAGTCTCTAAATTATGGCCATTGTTTAGCAACAGCCATGGTGGTGCAGCGGTTAACATTGTTACCTCACAGCAAGAGGTTCTCCGGTTCGATTCGTGGCAGGGGAGCCTTCTGTGTGGAGTCTGCATGTCCTCCCTGCAGTCGATTGAGTTTTAAAGACATGCAGGTAGGTGTGTGTGTGTGTGCCTGCCTTCTGTGAAGGCCGGGCACCAGGCTGACAACTAGACACTGTAAAAACACCTCTGCCAGTCAGTCTGCAGACTGGTGATCTGCTGAGGTGACCCCCCTAACCAGGAAAAGCCAAAAGACATTGCTTTGATTAAGTTGCTGTGGTGCCTTCAACACTTGCTTCCTGGAGAGGCACACCTTCTTGACTTTTTCCTTCTCTCATCTCAGAGTTGTTTGTTTGCCTGATCTTTTCACTCTCACAGATACTTGTAAACTAGACTTTTCTTCTCCTTGGTCATCCATTTATCCCGTGGTATGAGTCACTTCCTCCTCCCCTCTGGGTAGACCAGTTCATGCCAAACGATAACATATATGCAAATATGTGAATCATTCTTGTTCTGCTAGTGAGTTTGTGGCATACAGTCTGAACTCTTGAGAAATGCACTTGTTTGTATTTCATTTTATTTTATTATATATTTGTTGTGTCTGCCTTGGACAGTTAATGATGTTTTAACAAAATTTTGTAGTAATCAAAAATCTAAGTCCATCATTTGATAGTCTTAAGCAAATGAACACACTGTTCTGCATTTCCCAGAATTAAAAAAAAAGAAAGAAAAAAACTTGTCTGGAAATGTGATTTTGTGTGGGTATAATGTTTCTTAGAAGTGAACTGTTTATTTATGTATGTATGTATTTACCGGGAGAGCCTGACTGCACAAGAATCCCATTTTCAGCGGAGACCTGGGGAGAAAAGCTCCACTAAGATGCAAAACAGTACATTTAGAAACAGTATAATACATTACATTACTAGTTAATTTGAAATGTTGTATCTTTCGGCTTTTCCCGGTTAGGTGTTGTCACAGCGGAACTCCGGTCTGCTTATGATTGGCAGTAGATTTTTACATGCCGAGTTGCCAGCCCTGACGCACAACCTTCAACGAAGGTATGCCCATTCATGCATGTCTCCACACAGAAGACGCTTTAGCTGAGAATCGAACAGGACAGCGTCTTACTGTGAGGCGACAACATTACTGCAGCACCACCACCGCAGTTCTAATTTGAAATAACAAAGTATAATCAATACGGTATGTTAAAAATTGAGGAGAGAACAAGCTCCACTAAGATCCAAACAGTACATTTAGAAACAGTGCGATACATTACATTACCAGCTCATTTGAAATAATGCAATATGATTAATACAATATGTATAAAAATTGAAGAGGGAACATTACAATGAATATAGCTGTTACAGAAAAAAATACAGTGCAAATAGGTGGGTATTGCATACAAATATTAGTACAAGTATATGAATTTGATATAGTGCCAGTATAGACCATGCAAATAGGTGGGTATTACAAACAGCTATTAGTACAAGAACATGGGTTTGATATAGTGCCAGTTTAGACTTTGGGAGAGCCTGAATTTATTTCTGGTTGTACGCTGTACAGCAACCTGAAATAAAGATACTGAAGTAGTAATCAGTGTTTAGTATGTGCAGGGAAGAGGTTGACAAAAAAGATATAATAGGAATAGGATAGTGGGGATATTTGAGTTAGGATAGCAGGGAGTGAGTGTAGACTAAAGGTGTAGTATTTGTTTTGATAGAGGGTTATCCTGGGTCTGTGCAGTTACATTTCCAGGAGCTATCTAAACGTGACTGAAGACTGTTTTTAAATTTTAACTTACTGTCTAAGATCCTGATAGAGGAAGTGATTGATGACAGGCACTCTCTACTGGGGTCTATATTAGATTAACGAAGTTTCAGAACTTTGAATACCATATGGTCGACACCATATGATCGAAGTTCTTAAACTTCGAAAATCTAAAAAAAAAAAAAAAAACCCAAAAAAACAAAAGTAAGTGCTTTAAGCAGGGAGGCTGCGCCCCCTACACCCACCACACCCCCCTGCTACTTAAATATACCAACTCTGAGATCGCGCTACAGCGTAGGAAAGGGAATCCCTTTCCACGCCATTCTCCGTTAAAGTGCAATCTCGGAGTTGGTATATTTAAGTAGCGGGGGGTGTGGGGGGGTGTAGCGTGTCGACCATATGGTATTTGAAGTTCTGAAACTTTGTTAATCTAATGTAGACCCTCCCTACTGATGCTACAGTAGAATTTTTTCTGCTACACACAATAATGACTTGCACTGTAAATATCAAAAATATCTGCATGAGCAACTCCACTAATAGTGGATGATAAAAAAAGCAACATCCCATATGCATTCCACTTGTTTAAATGCAATTGTTGAAAAAAAATATGTAATTCAATATAGTCCTGTGAACTGACAGTTGTGTATTCTTCAGAAAAGTCTTTGCTTTGCTAGGCTTATTGAAGAAGCAGTTAACATTTTCATGATGTGTTAGACCAGTGGTGACCCTTCATGTACTATAGATGTGCCTAAACTGCCAGTTCCACTTAACATGTGGGCATGACTAAAGCACGTACCTGCAAGCATATACCAACAACCTCAAAGTCGAAGCTGCAGCTGTAGGAATTCTCAGTTCTGCCTCCAACTTGCCCTTTTCCCGAGTTTATAGATAGATACTAGGTAGTGTCATCACAGAAATAACACCCTACGCCCCACAGTTAGTGTTACTTAGGGAAAATTTGTGAGTGTCCATCCAGTTGTTTAGGTTCATGGTTGTGTACTAGGCTAATGACAAGGGCCTTTTTAAGCCTGGCCATGCATCCCAGATCTGTAACAAGTTCTGGTATCCTTTATAAGTGTAAGCAAGGGCTTGGGAGATGAAACATTTTGAAGCAGAGGCCTAGGAAATTAACCATTTACAGGCTGCCCATGTCCATTAAAGATGTAGGTGTCAAACCAGGAGTAAATTTCCTGTGCCGCATCCAGCTGTCCAAGTTAAACTTGAATTTGATTAGGAAGGAACTCTGCTTTACATGGGAGCCTGTTACAGAGAAGCTGTCTCTGGGATATATACCTGTGTCTCCAGCAGGTTCTGTTTATTTCACAGGCAAAGTTTGTCTATAGAATGAGTAATTCTGATGCTATTTGCTTTGCAGACATGCAGGAGGCCCATCAGGGTGGGGGTCTGATAGTGCCTTGTATGCTAGACATATATCTTCCCCATAGCATGTAGGAGGCAGAAATCAGGGATAGGGCTTTGAGGCAGTCTGCAAAAGACATGCTGTTTAAACCCTGTATTCTTTTACTGAAGAAACTCTGTGGACTTTCCAGTAGTTGTGTTTGTCTGGTTAGGTGCATACCAAAGGAGCATTTTACTCGATAGGTCTGATGCATGCTGAATACAGTGGAATAGTGACCTCCTTAGACCTAGATGCCATACCTTTGTTTATAAGTTGCATTTCCTCACTACCATAGAGTTGTCTGTGTGTCCCCAAGTCCCTGACTTCTGGGTCATCTCTTAAGGATGTGTTGTGTCAGTATGATAGTTATCAGGAGTGAATGACTTCCATAAGGGTGCTTTTCTGAATTTTTTTTGCCTTTAGTTTTAGTCCATGGCTCTGACACCAGTTATATGTGTCAGCCCTTCCTGGAAAATGTTTGTGTCAGAGGGGGATTCTATGATTGCTTCTAATTTGCAATCACGTGCAAATTTAGTCAGCCAGAGGCCATTGACATTAACTTCAGAGGAATAAATGCCAAATAGGAGCCAACCCAGGACCGATCCCTGAGGAACTCCACTTGTGACTGTCCTCTTTGTAGAGGTGGACTCACCAGTTCCTGCATGTCCCTATCAGACACAATTGCAGAAGATACCTCCATTTAATTGCAGGTTCAACCCATTACCAATTCTGTGCTCTGCCCTTTGGCTTATCTACTGCGCCCAGGGTCTTCACAGAATGCCTTGCACCAGTAATTGCATACTGCAGACAAAGAGGAATTCAAATATACCCATACCTGGACGACTGCCTCATCCAAGCAGAAAGCAAGGACATTCTCTTACAACACCTGGCTTTTGTAAAACATCTTCTAAGTTGCCTAGGGTACACAGTAAACGAAAAGAAATCAAAACTAGGGCCCTCACAAAATATGACATTCCTGGGTGCCAGCTTGAATACAACGGCCCAGATGGCTTATCTGACGCCAGACAAACAACTACAATTAACTCAGTACTTCAGAACAATGGCAACAAAGACCCAACTCCCTGCAAGAAAAATTCTGCGGGCCTTGGGCTTCATGGCATCTTGCATACTACTAATACCATTTGCAAAACTGCATATGAGGAAATTACAATGGTACCTAAAAAGCGTATCTACTCAACACAACCACAGCTTGGAAACAATCATACCTCTCATTCCCTGCTTTCAACAGGAGTTTCTATGGTGGTCACAGGCATGTCACCTCAACAAGGGTCAGCCTTTCACCTTACCCCCAGCCAGGCAAACTATGACAACAGATGCATCGGACTGTGCCTGGGGGGCACACATGGCAGGATGGTGCGTTCAAGGCATATGGACTGCAGATCAAAGGGATCTGCACATCAATCAAAAAGAAATGCTCTGACAGCCTTCAAGGACCTCTTACATCCAGGACAGCTTATCATAAGGACAGACAACACCACAGTAATGTGGTACATAAACAAACAAGGGGGTAGACACTCCTACCCTCTATGCAGGCAAGCAATGACCTTGTGGAACACAGCACTGGCTTACCAAGTTCAATTGCAAGCTCAATTCCTGCCAGGAAAAAAGAACACATTGGCAGATGACCTAAGCAGAAACATCATGGATCCCCATGAGTGGAAACTGGATCCACAAGTATTTGCAATGATAACTCAAAAATGGGGGCTCCCAGACATAGACCTGTTTGCCAGCCTCCAAAACTATCAGCTAACAAAATTTTGCACAAGGACCTTTCACCATCAAGCTTGGAAAGTGGACGCACTCTCATTCAGTTGGAAAATGCTGACAGTATATGCCTTTCCTCCATTACCCCTTCTTACAAAGGTGCTGCTGAAAGTCAGGATGGAGAGACCCCGAATGATGCTCATTGCCCCAGACTGGCCACGCCAGCACTGGTACCCACTATTAAGGAATATGGCCCAGGGCCCACCATGGATTCTACCACAAATTACCCATCTGCTCACACAGCAAGACAATCAGATTTTACACAGCCAGCTCAAAACCTTAAACTTGGCTGCATGGCAAATCACCTAAGCAACCAGCCAGCTCCTCTCTTACAAGCTGTTATGGATGTTATTCTGGAGGCCAGGAGGCCCAGCACCAGGAAAGCCTACTCAGACAAATGGAAAAGGTTTTGCGCCTGGAACCAAGCTAAAGGCCAAAATACCTTTCAGCCTGACATACCTCAGATTCTGCAATATTTAACTGAGATGTTACACAAAGGGCTTCCTTTTTCATCTATTAAAATCCACGCCTCAGCTATTTCAGCTCACTACAACACGGATCCTCCCTTATTTTCACATCCACTCCGAAGGCAGTTTCTCAGAGGGGCCAAAAACATTAGGCCTCCCAGGAGAGCACCAACACCTACTTGGGACCTCAACTTTGTTCTGGAAAAGCTTACGCTACCTCCTTTTGAGCCAGCTTTCTCAACTGACTTAAAGTTTATATCATGGAAGACTGCCCTGCTGCTAGCAATTACTTCAGCGAGAAGAGTTTCAAAGCTTCAGGCACTAATGACAGTAGTGCCTTTCCTCATTTTTCATCAAGACAGAGTTTCTCTACAAACTAACCCCTCCTTTATGCCTAAGGTGGTATCCAGTGTGGCTCTAAATCAAACCATCCATTTACCCACCTTCTTTCCAAATCCACAAAACAAAGGAGAAAGACTCCTACATTCCTTGGACATTGGACATTCACAAGCAGCTACGTTACTACTTGGATAAAACTAAGGTTTTCAGAAAAGCTGACCAGCTTTTTGTATCCTATGCTACAGCATCACAAGGAAAGGCCATCTCAAAACAGACCATTTCCAAATGGATAGGACATTGCATACGTTTTTGCTACACCCACCATGGAAAACCAGTTCCTGCTAGCATAAGGCCCCACTCCACCAGGGCAGCTGCTACATCTACAGCCTTCCTCAGGGGGGTGCCAACCAAGGATATTCTGGAAGCTGCAACTTGGAGTTCAGTACACACCTTCACCAAACATTACCACTTACCACTTTACTCTAAGACTAGAGCTGGCTTCGCCACTGCAGTTTTGCAGGGCCTTCTAGCCTCCTCTAACCCTGTTTTCTCCACCTCCCATCCTTAGCTTTGGGATTCTACCCAAGTGTGATGACTGCAGCAGGGTAACACGATGAACATAGTACAGTTTTGTGCCTACCATAAATGTAGATGTTCGAGTGTATACCCTGCTGCAGTCCAGGTTACCCTCCCTCCATCCCCTCTGACCTAACTAAAACCTTTCTATACCTTAAAATCTTACAACCATTGTGGTGTATTTGCTTATAGCTGGAGGGATATTTTGTTTATGCTACACTTTTTATTATTGGTACTATCTACTGACCACCATTTGGGGGGGGCACCTGACATCTGGGGCAAGAAAAACGGAAGAAAATGGCGTTGGATGCCTCTCATATACCCCTGGCGCACTGACGTCAGGGAAGAAGTGACAGCAACCAATGCCGGACCAAGACTTTGGAATTCGGGCCAACTGCGGGACCGCCTGATGGCAGGATAACCCAAGTGTAATGACTGCAGCAGGGTATACACTCGAACATCTACATTTATGGTAGGTACAAAACTGTACTTTAGTGTTACTTAGGGAAAATTTGTGAGTGTCCATCCAGTTGTTTAGGTTCATGGTTGTGTACTAGGCTAATGACAAGGGCCTTTTTAAGCCTGGCCATGCATCCCAGATCTGTAACAAGTTCTGGTATCCTTTATAAGTGTAAGCAAGGGCTTGGGAGATGAAACATTTTGAAGCAGAGGCCTAGGAAATTAACCATTTACAGGATGCCCATGTCCATTAAAGATGTAGGTCTCAAACCAGGAATAAATTTCCTGTGCCGCATCCAGCTGTCCAAGTTAAACTTGAATTTGATTAGGAAGGAATTCTGCTTTACATGGGAGCCTGTTACAGAGAAGCTGTAGTCTCTGGGATATATACCTGCGTCTCCAGCAGGTTCTGTTTATATCACAGGCAAAGTTTGTCTGTAGAATGAATAATTCTGATGCTATTTGCTTTGCAGACATGCAGGAGGCCCATCAGGGTGAGGGTCTGATAGTGCCTTGTATGCTAGACATATATCTTCCCCATAGCATGTAGGAGGCAGAAATCAGGGATAGGGCTTTGAGGCAGTCTGCAAAAGACATGCTATTTAAACCCTGTATTCTTTTAGTGAGGAAACTCTATGGACTTTCCAGTAGTTGTGTTTGTCTGGTTAGGTGCATACCAAAGGGAGCATTTTACTCGATAGGTCTGATGAATGCTGAATACAGTGGAATAGTGACCTCCTTAGACCTAGATGCCATACCTTTGTTTATAAGTTGCATTTCCTCACTACCATAGAGTTGTCTGCCCCCCCCCCCCCAAGTCCCTGACTTCTGGGTCATCTCTTAAGGATGTGTTGTCAATATGATAGTTATCAGGAGTGAATGACTTCCATAAGGGTGCTTTTCTGAATTTTTTTGCCTTTAGTTTTAGTCCATGGCTCTAACACCAGTTATATGTGTCAGTCCTTCCTGGAAAATGTTTGTGTCAGAGGGGGATTCTATGACTGCTTCTAATTTGCAATCATGTGCAAATTTAGTCAGCCAGAGGCCATTGACATTAACTGCAGAGGAATAAATGCCAAATAGGAGCCAACCCAGGACCGATCCCTGAGGAACTTCACTTGTGACTGCCCTCTTTGTAGAGGTGGACTCACCACTTCTAACTTTCTGGGTCCTGACTCTGAGTCAGCTGGCTATCCAGTGGGTGACATAAAGGTTTATACCCAATCTCTTGAGTTTGAAAACAATACCCAAGTGGGGTATTGTGTCATGTACCTTGGCTAGGTCAAGGTAAGTAATGTGAACCATCTTGCCTTCATTCATTGCTTTGGTGACCTGTTCAAAGAAGTCCACCAGGTTGAGTAGGCATGACCTGCTCTTGACAAAACCAAATTGGGTTGGATTCTGTGTTTGGAGGTTTCCTGCATCATTAATGATCATTTCCATGATAATTCTTTCCATGGCTTTGCATATGAGACTAGTGAGACTCATGGGTCTTTAGTTTCCAGGGTCTATAGATGACCCACCTTTGTGCAGAGAGACGACTGTTGCTGTTCTCCATTCGTGAGGCATGAAGCCTGTTTGGAGGCTACAGTAAAGTAGCATTTCCAGATGGCCTCATAGGTCATGTTTCATGCTATTTAGAAGGCAACCTGGGTTATTGTTTGGGCCCATTGATACAGTACTCTTGACCTTAGAGACAGCATTAAGGACATGTTTCCTAGTGATAGCAGGGGAGTTGTATTTGATGGTATTTCCTGAGGGAAAGTTGAAGGGGAAAATGGAAGTAAAGTTGGAGCTGAACTTGTCAGACAGTAGGTTTGCTGTATATTCTGGCCCAATATGGGTGGTTCCATTACCAGTGAGCTCTACATGCAATTCTGTATTGCCTTTGAGGTTGCAGAAAGAGCTAAAGAGTGCCTTGTGGTCCTCCTTGTTATAGGAGGCCAGAATTACCTCAGATTTGGCTTTGGTAGACTTTGTCCTCTGGGTTGTTTAGTTTGATGACACTGCGTTTATCCTGCTGGGTGCTACACTTCCTAATTTTTGCCATGATTTTCTTCCTTCTATTTTACAGTCAGTTGATGATGTGATTCCACCAGTGTAGCTTGTTTTTTGAGTTTGTTCTGTACTTCTTCCTGGTGAGTACAGCTGTCTCTATGCAGCTATTAACATGGTTATATCGGGTTTCTGTGAACAGTTCCATGTAGATAGCAGTGTTCTCAGGGTTTATGGGGCTTGAAATTTTGCCAGATTATCACTTAATAGTAGGAAGCTAGCCTTAGAGTTGTTCCTTAATATTCCAGGATTAGCTGGGGTTCCAGATGTTATTTTTACTTCAAAGGAGACCATTTTGTGGTCTGACCTTACCAGAGAAGACATTACACTAGGGGATGTGCAGCACTCTCCCATGGGAGGACCAGATTCAGTTTGTTGGCTTCCCTTAGTTGGTGTATTGGCAGTCTGATCCAGGGAGTTTGTGTTAACAAAATCCGGGAATCTCTGTGCCTGTATGTTTGATGTCATATATGATTCCCAGTTAATAGTGAGGTAATTAAAGTTGCCCATGAATATAGGATCATAGGAGGTTACTAGGCTAATGGCCTTATGGCCCTTAAAGCCTAGCCAAGTTCTACCCTTATTTGCATGAATGGCACCTATTGCAAACCCTGTCCAAGAGAGAGAGAGAGGTGGAACTCCTGCAGTGGATTTACAGTTACGCATACAATTGTCCAGAGTGGGTTTTGAAGTGGGAGTCTGTTCCAAAGGTGTGGTAACCTCTGGGAGACAAATCTGTCTTTCCAGCAGGTTGTATTAATGTCACATGCCAGGTTAAGGTCTTTAGAGTGAGTAACCCATGTACCATTTGACTTATGAATATGCAGCATTTCCAATAAAGCAGGGTCAGTGATTGCCTTATATGCAAGGCAGAGAGAGCCTCTGAGTAGCCTGTATTAAATGGAATAAAGTGACAGTGATTTCAGATGATCCACATAGGACAGATGCTGTAGACATTGAATTTTCCTTGTGATGAACTTTTGTGGTCTCTCCACTTGCTACAGGTACTTGGAAAGATGCAGACCAAAAGGGGTGTTGCTCTTAATTATTGGCCTGATGAGGGAAGAGTACAGGGAGATTATAACTTCTTTTTGTCTGGTGGCAATGTCCTTGCTTATGAGATGAGCAATATAGATTGTCCTTCTTACCACTGTGGCAACATGGTGATCAAAGGTAAGGTTGCTGTCAACCTGTGTGTTCAGGTATGTCACCACTGAGTACATACTTAAGGTGTTGCTATTGATGTGGTGGTAACAGGAACATCACTCTTACTGAAAGGGATGATAATACATTTTTTTGCATTGAGTTTAAGGCCATAACATCGGCACCAATCATTTGTTTGTGTAAGACCCTGTTGTAGGATGTTGACATCATTTGGAGATTCTGTGACTGCTCCCAGTTTGCAGTCATCAGCAAACTGTCAGCCACAAACCTTTAGTTATTGCTTGTACTTCAGAGAAATAGATTCCAAACAGTGGACATCCCAGGACTGATCCCTGTGGAACACCACTGGTTACAGGTCTATTGTTGGAGGTAGATTCCCCTATTTTGACTGTATGTGTTTTAGCAGTGAGCCAGTTAGCGATCCATCTAATGATATAAGGGTCGATACCTAGTTGGGTAAGTTTGCCAATGATGCCTGAGTGAGGTATAGTGTCAAAAGCCTTGGCTACGTCTAGGTAGGCTGTATGCACAGATTTCCCCTCATCCGGGGCCTCGGTGACTATCTTGAAGAAGTCCGCCAGGTTTAACAGCCATGATTTCCCTTTAACAAATCCAAACTGAGTAGGGTCAGGTCTTTGGAGATTACCTATATGTTTGATAAGGTCCATGTGGATTCATTCCATGGCCTTGAAGATAAGGCTAGTCAGGCTAATAGGTCTGTACTTCCTGGGGTCAGTGGAAGCACCACCTTTCTGCAAGGAAATAACGGTGGCCATTTTCCATTCAGCTGGGACGAAGCCAGTGCTTGGACTATGATTGAAAAGAGTACCCAGTGGTGTTGCTAATTCTTGTTAGAGCCCATGTAGGACACAGCCTGGGCTATCAGGTCCCATAGATGTGTTTTTGGCCTTGGGGTGTTTACGACCTGCTGATGTTCTTCGTGCTTCACTGTTGCAGTCATCACATTTGAGTTATTTGCTTGCAGTAGCCCTCAGTCAGCCTGATTAACAAAGTCTTGGGTCCTGCATCGGTTGCTGTCCCTTCTTCCATGACGTCAGGTCGTCAAGGGTATAAAACATGCAGCCGACACCATTACATCGGTCTTTCTTGCCGTGCAGTGCCTGAAGCAGAAGCAGTTCGCAAGTGCCAGTTGGCCGACTCCTGAAATTTTCATTTTCGAGTTTCAGAACCGAAGTCTTCAACTAAAGCTAAGTACCCCATTGAGGAAACTTTTTCTTGCTCCTTACTGATCAGTAAAAGTTAACAATTGCATTTCTAGTGGAAAGCAAATACCTCGCAAAGATTTTCATTCGTACTGTATTCCTTGCTTAGGCCCTGATCACAACGTACCTTGCTGTCGGTTTTGTGCTTTATTTAATCAACGCACTATCCGTCGGTATATTTTCGCCTCTAAATATTTCGGTTCTCGGTTCAGTTTTCCAGAAATGTCGTCG
Organism: Protopterus annectens; assembly: GCF_019279795.1. NCBI lineage: Eukaryota > Metazoa > Chordata > Ceratodontiformes > Protopteridae > Protopterus > Protopterus annectens. Next base: position 1,999,234,775 of record NC_056731.1, read on the forward strand.
GTAGGTCATCCGACTACCGGAATTCCGAAAAAAAAATGCAAAGATAAAGACAGAGACAGGCCGCCTACGTCCAAAGCTGCCGACGATGCTTCTCCTAAGCCAGTCACGAGTACTCAGTGAGGTGCTTTTGCAGCCCCTGATGCCTGCTACTTCTGATTCACAGGCCTCTACTGAGACCCATTCGGAGTCCGGTATGCCGCAAGATGCTTCAACTTTGGAACCTGTGGATGTCTGCCTTGGATGGGTCCAGAGCCGCTGTGCAGGCACTGGCTTCTGAGAGTATATTCAGGCCTACGGACTTGCATATTAAACTGATGCCTCCTTCATCTTTAAGGCCTAAACCTTGAACCATGCCTAGAAAACAGACACCCAGTCTGCATGCGCAGGCCTCTATGGCTAAAAAACAAATAAGAATGGCTGAAGATCTTATAACTTTAATCAGGGGAAGCCAACCATCCTCTTCTAGGAGGCCTAGGACTGAAATTGTTTACGAATCTTCTTAACAGGATTCTGGTTTTTCTGATTCTTATGATGGTCTGGATTTACCCCTATCTACTTATGAGGATTCTGATGCAGAGGACTGTATTCCCTCTGCTTCCCCTCCAGAGGATTTTTCTTTTGGTGAAACCTTGCACTCTCTAAGGGAGCATTTCCACTAGGAAAGTCAGGATTTCTCTGATTCGAAAAAGAGGCTTAGGGATTTCGTAACTCTTGCCTCAGCATAGGCCTTTAGCTATACCTCCTGTACTAGACATTGTTGATGATGCCTTTTTGGAATCTAGTTTGGCCCCTGATTATTTGCCCCCTTCTCCCAGAAAACCTGACAGATATTACAGGGTTCCTGATTCTCACAAGTTCCTTTTTAAAAATCCTATTGCAGATCCAGACTATTTCACAGGGTCCCAAGGGCATTAAGGCCTCTACTGCCAAAAACCCTACCCCTTCTGATAGAGATTCCAGTGTGCTGGATAGATGGGGTAAGAAGGTTTACACTTCTGCTACCTTGGCCATTAAGGCCTTAAACTGTGAGTTTCATATAAAGTATCAGCAACACATTATTGGACTGCTTAAACAGAAAATGATGTTGATTCCTGACTCTGCTGAAAATAAGGATTTACAGGATTTAATGCATTCTGCTGAACAGGTTGGAAAACATACTTTGCAATGTGTTTGATTCTTTAGAGGCCTCTTGCAGAGCTGCTGTCACTGGGTCTGTACTCAGAAGGCATGCTTGGCTTAAGGAGCAATCTTTGCCTGATCATGTTAAAGCTAAACTGTTGGATGCACCCTTAAATCAGGACTGCCTGTTTGGCAACAAAGCTAAGGAAGTTCTTAAAAAGATGGAAGATAAAGCTAAATCTGTGCAAACCGTTAAAGATTTCTTACAAGTTCAGCCTCGAAGATTTAGTAGGCATTGACCCTCTAAGAATTTGTCCTTTATGGCTCCTCCCAGGCCTTCTCAATCCAAACCCAGACGCAACAGAAATCCCAGGTTTCAGTCCTAGGGAACGCACAAGACTAAGCAGTGGGGGGCTTCTGCTTCCAAATCTGGGAGTAGTAAGACTCCCCCTATGGAAAGCGGTCTCAATGACTTGATTTTAAAACTTCCAAGCACTTCTAGGGGTAAAGATTGGTCTGCAGGTCAAAAACTAGGTACTCATTACCCAGGAGAAATGGGTTTTAAATATAGTGTCCCAAGGATACAGATTTCACTTCCACACATTACCAACGCCAAAAGGTTGGCCAGAGCTACCCCCAAATCAGTGGGCAGAGGCTCAAAAGCAAATACTCTCTTTTAAATGTAAAGGCTATTCAAACTGTTCCAGAAGAGGGAAAAGGACAAGGTTTCTACTCCAGACTTTTCTTGGTACCCAGAAAAGACAATTCATGGCATCCTATTCTGGACCTGTCTACTCTAAACACCTTTTTGGTGATTCCAAACTTCAAGATGCTGACTCTTCACCAGTTGCTTCCTATGCTAGGAAAAGATGCTTGGATGGTAACACTCTATTTAAAAAAAGCATACCTGCACATCCCAGTCAGGGAATCTTGCAGAAGATACCTATGCTTCAAAGCAGGCTACAATCACTACCAGTTCTCTGCACTGCCCTTTTGGCCTATCTACTGCGCCCAGGGTATTCACAAAGTGCCTAGCCCCAGTCTTCGCATTTTGCAGGCAGAGAAATATTCAAATATGCCCATACCTGGATGGTTGCTTAATTCAGGCAGAAAGCCAGGGCATACTTCTGAAAAATCTGGCCTTTGTGCAAAGTGTGCTAACTTGTCTGGGGTACACCATAAACAAAAAGAAATCACACCTGGTGCCCTGTCAACAAATCATATTCCTGGGAGTAAGCGTGAATACAACTTCGCAGATTTTCCTCACGCCAGAGAAACAAATTCATTTGACAACCTACTTCAAACATTCGGCCACAAAAACCCCACTATCTGCAAGGCAAATACTACAAGCCTTGGGGTTCATGGCCTCCTGCATTCTTCCGATTCCATATGCAAGACTGCATATGAGGAAACTACAATGGTATCTAAAAAGCCTATGATGTCAACATTCTCAGGATCTAGAAGCAATGATTCCTATCATACCTTGCCTACGCCTAGAGTTTTTTGGTGGGCAGAGGCCTGCCACCAAAACAAAGGACTGCCATTCACACCACCCCCTGCCGCCCAAACCCTAACAAGAGAAGCATCAGATTATGCATGGGGGGCTCACCTGGCAGGCAACTGCATTCAGGACAAATGGAACCCAAGTCAAATGCACTTGCATATCAATCAAAAAGAAATGTTAGCTGTACAGCATGCTGTTGACAGCCTTCAAGGACCACATTCTTCCGGGTCAATTAATGGTAAAGACGGACAACACCACTGTTATGTGGTACATAAACAAGCAGGGGGGTACACATTCCTACCCCCTATGCAGACTAGCCATAGCATTGTGGAACACAGCCCTGAGCCACCAAGTGCATCTACAAGCTCAATTCCTGCCAGGAAAACTAAATACACTGGCAGATGAACTAAGCTGAAACCTCATGGACCCACACAAGTGGAAGCTGGAACCAAGGATTTTCAACATGTTGACAAGCAAATGGGGGAGCCCAGATATAGACCTGTTTGCCTCCCCCCCACAACTATCAATTGAACACATTTTGCACAAGGACTCCCCACAAACAAGCTTGGAAAGTGGATGCTCTGTCCTTCAGCTGGAAAAACCTATCAGTTTATGCCTTTCTTTAACTGCCTCTCCTCTCCAAAGTACTACTAAAGATCAAACAAGACAAACCAAGGAAGATTTTGATTGCACCAGACTGGCCATGCCAACACTGGTACCCCATCTTGCGCTGTGTGTCACTGTTGGCCCCATGGCACCTGCCTCAGACTCCTACCCTATTGTCTCAGCAGGAGAACCAGATTTTGCACCCTCAGCTTCATACACTGAACCTAGCAGCCTGGCTAATTACCTAATTTCTCCTTTACCATCCCTCAGTAAACCAGTGATATATATATATCATTTTAGAGGCAAGGAGGCATAGTAATAGAAAATCTTATGCTGAAAAATGGAAAATATTCTGTGCCTGGAACCAATCTCAAGGGATGAGCGCAGCAGTGCCCAATGTACCTCAGATTTTACAATACTTAACTGAGATGCTTTACAAGGGCCTGTCTTCCTCCTCCATCAAAATTCATGCCTCAGCCATTTCAGCTCATTATAACACAGATTCTTCTCCCCTCTTCTCTCATCCACTGCATAAGCAGTTCCTCAGAGGGGCCAAAAATCTACAACCACCCAGGACAGCCCCAACTCCAGCCTGGGACCTTAACTTTGTATTGGAAAAGCTCTCCCTTCCTCCTTTCGAGCCAGCTGCCACTGCGGATTTAAAATTCCTCTCTTGGAAAACAGCTTTCCTTTTAGCAATCACTTCAGCAAGAAGGGTATCTGAATTACAGGCCCTCATGTCAGTGGAGCCTTTCATCGTCTTCCATGCGGACAAGGTGTCCCTCAGGACCAATCCCTCCTTCATGCCCAAGGTGGTATCCAGTGTGGCCCTTAATCAGTCCATTCAGTTGCCACCCTTCTTTCCTAACCCACAGAATAAAGGGGAACGGATACCGCACTCCTTAGACGTGCACAGACAACTTAGATTTTACTTGGACAGGACTAAACCTCAAAGGAAATCTCACCAACTGCTGGTGGCATGTGCTGCAGGGGCAGAGAAGAAGGCTATTTCAAAGCAAACCATTTCTAAATGGATAGGCCATTGCATTCCTTTCTGCTACAAGCACCATGGAAAACCTATCCCACAGGGGATCAGACCCCACTCAACCAGGGCTGCATCTACCTCTACAGCCTTTCCCAGAGGTATCAACCAGGGACATCCTAGAAGCTGCTACCTGGAGTTCAGTACATACTTCCACCAAGCATTACCATCTGACAATTTTCTCTAAATTCAGAGCTGGCTTTGCCACTGCAGTCTTGCAGGGCCTTATAGCTGGTCCTAATACTATCTAAATTCCTCCTCCCATCCTTAACTTTGGGAATCTACCCAAATGCGATGACTGCAACAGTGAAACATGAAGAACGTAGTACAGTTATGTACACTTACCATAAATGTAGATGTTCGAGTGTATTCACTGTTGCAGTCCTGGTTACCCTACCTCCAGCCCCCTTTCTTCTTTTGGCTATACCTCTACTCTACTTTACTATGCTCAAAAGCTTTTTGGTGTATTTGCTTTTTTGTTGGAGGTATAACCTTGTATATTTATAGATGTAATTGCTTCCCATTAAGGGGGTAGGGGGGCAGCTGACATCTGGGGCAAGAAAAAACTGTGTAATGGCGTCTGCTGCATGTTTTATACCCCTGACAACCTGGCATCATGGAAGAAGGGACAGCAACCGTCCCAGGACCCAAGACTTTGTTAATCAGGCTGACTTGAGGGCTACTGCAAGTAGATAACCCAAATGTGATGACTGCAGCAGTGAATACACTCGAACATCTCCATTTATGGTAAGTGTACTCAGCTGTACTTTTGAGATACAAGGTAGGGGACAGGTGGCAGGGATGTCATGGGGTACATGTGGCAGGGACAGTGGAGTGCAGTTTTCATAGAACCTGTCTGCCAACAGATTAACTATGTCCGCAGGCTCAGTATATGTGGTATCATTAACTACCAGTTTGGCACAAATCTGGGCCTTTCCTTTTCGGTTACGGGTGTAACTAAAGAACACCTTATGGTTGTCCTTGGTGAGGAAGCTAATTTGGATTTTTACTTTGCTTTGGAGTACTTCACAAGAAGATTTGCTTGTTTAAGCTGAGGAGGGAGTGTTTCCACTTTAGGGCTTGCTTCCTCTTACTTTTAGACTGCAACTTCTTCCTCTTATTGTAAAGCCTGTTAATGACTGTTCATCTGGCAGGTTTGCTCTTCCTTGGTCCTATCAGGTATGGCTTAGTCAGTGCAGTTTTACAAGTGTTTGTATAAAGCATTGGTATAGAACACTGCATAGTTTCCAGTTTCATCTGGGAGGGAGGTGCAGTGAAGTTATTTTTACCATCCGTTAAGAGTGTATAATCTGCTTTGAAGAAGTTTTTTAGTTTAGTTGCTGCTGGGGTGGGGAGTCAGGTATAATAGTTAATTCGAATGAGACTGATTTGTCTTCAGATCTCACCAGGGAATACCTCACAGCGAGTATGCTATACTGGTCCTTCATATTGGTAAGCACCAGATCCAGGATGTTGGCACCCCTTATAGGGAGGTCAACCAGCTGGTCCAGGGTATTGAAATTAATGAAGTTGAGGAACCTTTGGACAAGAGTTTGAGCACAAGTAATTTACCCAATCAATGGATGGGTAGTTATCATTGCCCAAAACCATGGTGTTTGGCTGTAGATCCAAATAGGCAAAATGAGTGAATAGGTGTCCTACCAACATTTAATTGCACCTGAAGTGTCTCCGGGGAATCATACTGTTTAACCAATTTGGAGGTGCTTTTATCTTTAATTAATATTGATACACTGCTTTCTTTAGTGTTCTTGCCTTCAGTTTGCGGTCTAAATGTATGGATGGGGTGCTTTCCACAGCTTTGAACCAGGTCTCTGTGACTGCACAATGTCTGCGTATTCCAAGGTGAGGACAGCTTCCAGTGAGTGTAGTTTCGTGTTAAGACTCCTAGCATTTAGCAGCATAACCTTGAATTTTATTTTAGATGGAGTTTTTACATGGGGAGTTTTGTCCTTGACCATAGAAAGAATGCACCAAAAGGACCATGGAAAACTACTTTTAATAAATAAAAACAGTGGAAACGGACTCTCTTCAGTCCAACAGCCGAGCGGACACTCGAGTTTCGCTGAACACACAAAAAAAGAGGTACTGTAAATCATAATCATTCACAGTCTACAACTAGAGAGAATGCAGACTGTGGCTTTATTTCTTTATCTTCCAGTCAAATTAGTTTGCCTGTGGGTAACAATGACAGTGCTAATATTTATGACAATTTAGTAAAAAAGAGTTTTAACTTCCAAGAGTTGAATAACATATCTAGTGAAAAAGTTATTCACCATTCTGTCAGTGTTACTACTTATTATTCTTTAAAAGAACTAATTTTTGCATTTGAGAAAAAACTATACAAGTTTAAAACTTTGCAAATAGAGAGCATGTATTTTACTGAATGCATTTGTGTAAAAGTTGTGCCTCAGGGTTTAAAGGTTTTTAAATTTCCATTTGGGCTGCATTACAGCACTGAAATGATAAGAGATTTTGCAGGTTTATTTGACCAGTGGGTTTTGGATTTATTAGACAAAGTACTGTTTTATCAAGAACAAATGAAAGTGCAACTGGAGAAGGAATTAAATGAGGTGAATCAAAGTATTCTCCAGGATCCTTTATTTTCACAGTACGAAGCATTGTACACCAAAATTATTAATAGGATAGAGACCAAGTGTATCATGCAGTTTCACAAGAAAAAGAGAAAAATGAACCGTGACATACGTCAGTATGAATTACATGACGTATGCCCTACTAACAAGATTTACATAGAAAAAAGAGTAAATGATGCAGGGTAGGAGTTAGAAAATGAAGACATGATACCTACTGGCATACATGGTAATGGTGATATGGGTGATAGTTTTGGGCATCTAGAGGATAACAATGGGCCCAACCTATGGGGATTTCGCTATGCCCAGACGCTCGAAAAGGATAGCCAAGGAATACAGGAAAGAGAGAGTTTTACAACCAGGGAAATCAGTGGAAGGGATTTGGAAACCAGGGGAGGGGCAGGATGCATTATTGAACAGTAAAGGTTCCCAAATAGTTAATATACTTCACGGTTTCAGTATTTATAAGTATACATCTAAACAAATTAAGGAGGAATTTTTTTACCCTCTTTTCTAAGGCGTTTAAATTTGTCCCCACGCAAACCCCTGATTTAGCTGAAGTGATGGTGGATATTCGTTTATACACTAGAAAATTAAACTTTCGGGTATTTTTTTTCTGATACTCAGGAAGGGTTTATTTCACATTAAAAAGATTGTTTAAAGAAAAATAGCACCTACAACTCCCCTTTACACCCCTTGATAAGTATGTTTGAGAAAGTGGTAAAAGAGGAAGTTTACAAATTATGGGCAGAGGAAAATAAATTTTTCTCCAATCTGAATACCCATGAAAGAAAGTTGATGAAAGAACTGAGGTGTGATAGAACATCATGGCTGTGGACAAAGGCGGGGGAGTTGTGGTGTATAATACAGATGATTAAATTAATAATATGCAAAAACTAAATGAAAACTCCGGCCAAGCTAGAACTTACAATGAGTGACCTCCCAAACCTCCTGTAACAGAGGCACATGGGATGTATGCAAATGACCCTTATGAACATCAAGTGTTTCAGCTATTTGGCGATTCTGATTGCCCATGACTGTTACGTTTGAAGTCGTTTTAATGGACAATTTCAGGCCAAGTAAGCCAAACTCCACTAGCTATGGATATGCATATTTCAGCCTTGTATGACCTTGTCAGCATAGCACAAGCTGAGTATTTGATTAAGTATAAGAAACACAGGGTTGTTATACCCAGCTGATGTCCATTATCATTAGGGTGACTGCAAAATATCCCAACTAACAAATTAAAACAAAGAGTGAGAACGTCACACTGAAAAACCAATCAGTAAAAACTAAATGAAAACTCCAGCCAAGCTAGAACTTCCAATGAGTGACCTTCCAAACCTCCTGTAACAGAGGCACATGGGATATTATGCAAATCACCCTTATAAACATCAGGTGTTTCAGCTATTTGGCGATTCTGATTGCCCATGACCTTTACGTTTGAAGTCGTTTTAATGGACAATTTCAGGCCAATTAAGCCAAACCCCACTAGCTATGGATATGCATATTTCAGCTTTGTTATGACCTCGTCAGCATAGCACAAGCAGAGTGTTTGACTAAGCATAAGAAACAGAGGGTTGTTACAGCCAGCTGATGTCCATTATCATTAGGGTGACTGCAAAATATTGGGATATTTTGCAGTCACCCTAATGATAATGGACATCAGCTGGCTGTAACAACCCTCTGTTTCTTATGCTTAGTCAAACACTTTGCTTGTGCTATGCTGACGAGGTCATAACAAGGCTGAAATATGCGTATCCATAGCTAGTGGGGTTTGGCTTAATTGGCCTGAAATTGTCCATTAAAACGACTTCAAACGTAAAAGTCATGGGGAATCAGAATCGCCAAATAGTTGAAACACCTGATGTTCATAAGGGTCATTTGCATATATCCCATGTGCCTCTGTTACAGGAGGTTTGGAAGGTCACTCATTGGAAGTTCTAGCTTGGCTGGAGTTTTCATTTAGTTTTTACTGATTGGTTTTTCAGTGTGACCTTCTCACTCTTTGTTTTAATTAATAATATGCAGGAAATTCTATCTGATGAACAGAGTTATATTCAGGTGCCTAGAAATCAAATATTTCATACCAGAGGATAGACAGTTACCTTGAGGAATACTTATTAGAACAGAGAATTCCTAAAGAAATATATAATTTTCTGACCAACACCCATCCAAAAATTCCTGCTTTTTTTTTCGGTATACCGAAAATTCACAAGAGCATTGTTTCTCCCCCTTTCAGGCCCATTGTAGCGGCCTGTGGGTCTAAAACTCATAATTTAGCAGTGTTTGTTGACAAAACTTGTCAACATGTCCTAGATGGGATATCCCACATTTTAAAAGATTCTTGGGATTTCCTAGGCCAGTTAAAGCAGGAATTGTGGTCTGAAGAAGTCATATTTTTGACTATTGATGTCCAAGATTTATTTACTTGCATACCTAGAGTGGAGGGGATGGAACTTTTTGAAGGTATACTATCCAAATGTTCCAATTTGGACCCTGGACGACTTCAACTTGTATGCAAAATCATGGCACATGTGTTAGACAACAACTACATGTTTTTTGAGGGGGAGTACTACCAGCAAACAAGAGGAGTCGCCATGGGTGCGGCCTGTGCCCCCTATATGTGAATATTGTTTTTCTAGGGTGGGAATTGCAACATGTTTTTAGCAGTAGTTACCATGATTATGTAAGTACATATTTGAGATTCCTGTACAATATCTTTATTTTATGGAAGGGGGAACAGGAAGATATTCCACAGTTCATTGAATGCCTTAATAACAGTTCAAACTTTTTGAGATTTACATATGAGACCCAAGATCTAGAAATTAGTTATTTAGATGTGAAGGTATGTAAGATTCCTGGTGGCTTTAAATCTAATGTGTATCGTAAGCCTACCTTTTGCAAAAGCTATTTGCATTATCACAGCCATCATCCTTACAAGCAGAAAAAAAAGTACAGTGAAAGGTCAGGCAATCAGAGTAGCCAGAATGACTTCAGAAAGGGAGGATGTAATTACAGGATTAGAACTGGAAAAGAACGTTTCCTGAAAGAGGGTATCCATCCTACTTTATCGAACCCATTATCCAAGAAATTTCTAATGAATGGGGAAAGAAATATAAACCCCTTCTAAGTTGTGGGGATACCAGAACAGGATCCAGTGAAGTCAATTTCAGGGGTTGGTCAGATAATGGTTTAAGAGAATTTGGAACTGATACTACCTCTGGTATGCAGAAAAACAAATTCAGTAATGCCTTCATTATTCAACACAGCCCCCTTTCCAACTGGATCAAATATATTTTATATGAAAATTGGGGAATATTCAAAATGAACAGGGAAGTATATAGGAAGGTGGGTGAAAAACCCACATTTTCCACAAAAGTGGGTAAAAATATTAAGGTAAACTTAGAAAATTAGAAAGTGGGGCAGGGCCACACTGAGGAAAGTACCAAGCCATGTGACCGGTGTTCTCAATGCGTTTACATATTACAGGTCCCTTCTGTAACATTGAACAACAGTCTAAGTAGCGCCCTGCACTTTAGAAAAGGAAATTGTTACACGAACAGAATAGTTTATATTGCACTTTGTAACTCCTGCCCAGGTTTTTATATTGGAAAAACTGAGAGGGCTTTAAAATGCAGAATTTACAAACATTTTTATGAAATAAAAAATAAAAAAAAGACCAATGCTCTCTATAGACACAGTGTAGACTGTGGGGGATACACAGGTTTTAAATTTGGAATCATAGATATGGTCAACATTGATGTGGGGGGGGGGGGTGACTGGTAGAACCTCTTGTGCAAAAGAGAACTTATGTGGCAGCTTAGGTTGGCTGCTAACTTCCCCCTTCCCCCCAGGTCTCACTGATTATTTATTATTTATGTATTCATTCAATATTAAAGGAAAAAGCTAATAAGATAACATAAAACATTTAAACTTATATAAAGAACTATTCATTTTACACAGTAAAATGTTTTGCACTTTATGTGTGTAAAGACAATGAAATACTATGAAAAGTAGAAATTTGATTTAGACAAAGTCTATGAGCATAAAAGTACGTAAGAAAACATTTTAAATTTGTGCATTGATTTTAAGTGTTTGTTTATTATGGCTGAATGGGTTATGTCTCTTTAAAATGTGGATGTGAGCTGACAGTTTCATTGGAATATTGATTAATTGTTTGTTAAGAAAGAGTATTTAAATGTTTGAGGGGTTAGGTTCAGGTTATTCTGATGAAGTCATTTCATTGATGAAAGCTCTCAACATGAAATACTGTGTATTTGGATTCCATATTGTTTTTTTATTTGTTTTTATTTATTAAAAGGAGTTTTCCATGGCCCTTTTGGTGCATTCTTTCTGTGGTTTTGGTCAGTTGAGCACCAATTCACCATTATTTGTTTTTTGAATTTTGTACTTGAGACATTGCCTACAAAAGGCACTATGGGAGTGGCAAAAGACTTGGCCAGTAGCCGAAATCCCAGGGGGTGACAGTTGAAGACCTTCTCTGGCAAAGCATTGAGGTCTGTCGATCATGTCATCCCAGGCTGACAGATACTGGATCCCCTTAGAGTGACACCAGAAACCAAACCAATTATTGAAGTCAGTCATTTTCTCATTTTGTATTGAGGCATCATCCTATGTTAAGGTAAAATGCTGCTTAATGCTAGGGACATACCTGGCCGAGACACACAGTTTGAGAGCTCAGTCATGTCTCTCCACCTAGTCCAGAGAGGTACGTCTGACGTCATTCACACCAACATGGGCTATGACGGAATTATGACAGTACCTGTTGTTGAGAGACTTGAGTGCATGTGTGATATGGCAGATCTGGCACATGACAGACAGCTGACCATGACCTTTTCCTTATCCAGCCTTGTGAGAGGGACATCTGTGTGTCTCACAATGGAGTCACCTATGACTAATATGTTTGGTCTTGTGTTTTACCTTAAGGGCTTGACAGGGGAGACACTGGTGCATGAGCTATTGTGTATTGTGTTCTGCAGAGGAATTATTATGTATAGTTTGTTTGTATTTGGGAGGTCTCCCATGTTTAGGTATGCTTCTGGTGAGGACCTCCACATATGTATGTATGTATAATGTGGGTTTGGGTGGAGTGGAAAGATGAGGTGTGGTGTGCATGATGACAACCCACTCATTGTCATATGTACTGACTGGTGTGTGAGAGAGCATGGATTCAAGGTTCTTAATATAGTTGCATCTCTCACATGTTTAGTTTGTGTGGACTAGGAGTAGAGGGTTGTCGGTGAACATGAGGCAGTTGATACACTGCCTCAGGATGCCCATGTCGACCAAGCTGTCTGTAGAAACTGTGGGAAATTGTCCGTCCATAGTGTTAGGTAAATTTATGTGGTCAGGAAAAGAGGTCACATTTATGAATGACTAGTGGGTGAGAGTTGTGTTGGTACCTCTGAGGCTAGGCTTAGTGTTCCACCTGACAGTAGAGCAGGGCTGCGAAAAACATCTGGAGGACCACAAGCAAAGTGCTAAGGGAAAATTTAACAAGCAAAAAGTTTGCATCTATAATCACCAACGGTAACCACCACTACAAGCAAATAAGTGCAGACACAGGCTTAAATAGAACAGGAAATAACCCTCACTTAGATGGGACCTAGACAGCACTTTCCTCCCACAAGGGTGCGGAAGGGCCTTCACCAACAAAGATGGCTTGAATTTGATGCACAGAAGTTACAAAACAGACCCAGAAACAGCAAATCTGGAACCAGGCTATGCTACAGCTGAACTAGTACAGTATACAGTAAAATATGGCAAAAAACAGTCCTAACAGACAGTAGAATGCAAATACAAATTAAAAGTGCAGTATAAGAGCAAAAACAGGCATTTAGTTGGAAGCAACAAATGCCTCAGATATTTCAGTATCTCAGTGAAGAGCTGGTTTTAGTGCTCAAGTGATACCAAACAGTCTAGATTCAGCAAGTCTAAATCTGGCCTTCCTGTAAAATGCAGAAGTACTAGAAATTCAAAATGCATAAAATCACAGTCAGAACAGAAAAAAACAGAAAAAAACCCCAGATTAAATAAAGTATCAATTCACCAGCAGTTCCCAGCTTAGAAGGGTGTTGGCCACTCTCTCCTGCCACAAGGCTGTACAACAAAAGGTAGGAAATCATGGCAAAAATTAGGAGGCGCAGCACCCAGCAGGATAAAGGCACTCATCAAACTAAACAAACATCTCAGAGGACATATAGTCTACCAAAGCAAAATTTGAGATAAATTTGGCTTCCAGGGCCAAGGACAACCATAATCATTTTTTAGCTATGTCCGCAACCTCAAAGGCAGTACACAATTGTGGGCAGAGTTCATTGTAAATGGAGCCACCTATACTAAGCCAGAAGATATAGCAAACCTACAGGGCGATAAATTCCACTCCAACTTTACCCCTCTCCGCCTCAACCTTCCTGCAGGAAATGCCATCAAATACAACTTCCCTTGCTATCACTAGGGAGCAGGTCCTTAATGCTCTCTCTAGGGCCAAGAACATTGCATCAGTGGGCCCAGACAATAACAGTATCCCAGGATGCCTTCTAAATAGCATGAAACATGACTTATAAGGCCTCTGGGATTGCTGTTTAACTATTAGCCTCTAAACAGACTTTGTGCTTCATGATTGGAGAACAGCAACAGTCATCCCTCTGCACAAAGGTGGGCCATCTACAGATCCTGGAAACTACAGACCTATAAGTCTCACTAGCCTTATATGTAAAGCCATATAAAGATTTATCATGGAAATGATCAGTGGTGATATAGTAAACCTCCAGACACTGGACACAACCCAGTTTGGTTTCGTCAAGGGCAGATCATGCCTACTCAGCCTGGTGGACTTCTTTGAGAAGGTCACCAAAGCAATGGATGAGGGCAGAATGATTTGTGCTGCTTACCTTGACCTGGCCAAGGCATTTGACAAAATAGCCCACTTATACATTGTTGACAAACTCAGTAGGTTAGGTACAAACTCGTATGTCACCCGGTGGATAGCCAACTGGCTCACAGACAGGACCCAGGAAATTAGAATTGTGGAGTCCACCTCTACAAAGAGGCCAGTCACAAGTGGAGTCCCTCAGGCCAATCATAAGTGGAGTCCCTCAGGGATCAGTCCTGGGACTGCTCCTTTTTGGCATTTACTTCTCTGAAGTCAAGGCCAGTGTCAGTGGTCTATGGCTGAGTAAATTAGTAGATGATTGCAAATTAGGAGCAGTCATTGATTCCCACACTGACACAAATGTTCTCCAGGAGGGGCTGACACATACAAACAATTGGTGTCAGAGCCATGGACTAAAACTAAATGCCAACAAATGCCTAATAGTATCCTTCGGGAAGTCATCCACCCTTGGTAAATATCATATTGACAACACATCCCTTAGACTTGATCCAGTAGTCAGGGATTTGGGGGGACACATTGATGGTAATCTAGCCTGTGACTATCATGTGTCTACAGTAGTGAGGAAATCATTCTATGTTGTGCAACTTATAAACAAAGGTTTAACATCTAAGTCCAAGAAAGTTATTGTTCCACCGTATTCGGCATTTCTCCAGACCCATCATTGAGTACAATGTCTCATTTGGGATGTATCTAACCAGGCATATCCAACAATTGGAATGTCCACAGACATTCCTTACTAAAAGAATACAGGGCTTAAGTAAAATGCCCTATGCAGACAGCCTCAAGGCTCTATCCCTGTATTCTGTCTCCTGCAGGCTTTTGAGGGGAGATCTATGCCTGACATACAGGGCATTGTCAGACCCCACTCTGACAGACGACCTGCATATCCGCAAAACAAAAAGCACCGGAATTACCTATTCTAAAGACTTGCACTTTGCTTGTAATATAATTAGGACCTGCTGGAGAGACAGGTATGTATCCCAGAGATTGTCCCATCTCTGGAACAGGCTCCCCATCCATGTGAAGCAGAGTTCCTCCCTAACCCAATTCACATGCATCCTGGACAGTTGGATGGGGAACAGGAAATTCATACTTGGTTTGGCACGTATGTCTCTGATGGACACAGGCAACCTGTAAATGGTTCATCTCCCAGGCTCTAGCTTGTAAATGCTTCATTTCCCAAGCCCCTGCTTACAGTTATCAAGGGTATCCGAACTTGTCAGAGGTGTGGGATGCATGGGTAGGCTTAAAAAAACCCTTGTGGTCATTGGCCTTATAAACACTTGTGAACCTATGAAACCTACAAGAGTCTAGACCACAAAGCTTTCTAATGTAAAACAACTGGTTTTGCAGCCCACATGCTTAAGTAGAACTAAGACACTTCAGAATAACAGACACAATAGATCTTCAACCAGCAATTTCCAGCTTAGAAGGGTGTAGGCTAACCTGTCCTGCCACAGGAGTTTAGACCACAAGTCTTCCTAATGTAAAGTAACTGGTTTGAAAACCAAGTGCTTAAACCGGAACAAAGACACTTAGAACAACAGCCGCAATAAGCCTTCACCCAGCAATTCCCGGCTCAGAAGGGTAGAGGCTACCCTCTCCTCCCCTGAGAGTGTAGACCACAAACCTTCATAATGTAAACTAACTGGCCTGAAGCCCAAGTCCTTAAACCAAAACTAATATGCGTAGAATAACAATAACAATTTAATCAGGCTACTACTAACAAGCAGTAATAAATGAAGCAGAATAAATGCAATTAAACACTTTTTAAGAACAAGCAGCAAAAGCGAAATAAAGTAGGAAGAGACACAAATACAGTAAAAGCAGCTGAAAAAAGTGTTATTTTTGTTAAGTAAGGGAGGAAACAGAAGATAATTCATGGTTAAGAAACTAAGGGGTAGTCCTTCCCAAATGATCTCACTGTACTCGGTAGAATGAGCTGATGTGATAGGACAGGGAGGAGTGTCCAATATCACATTTATAGTAGAGGTGGGTAACTCAAAAGCCACCAAGTTTTAAGAATGCAACAGTTGGGTGGCTGGGTGGGAAAAATAAAATGGATACAGAGGATCAGAACAGAAGTAAGGCTTCCTGCAATATCCGGAATCCTTGGAAATAAGTTCACTAACCCTGATAAATGTTCACAATACACCAAAACTTTGTAAAACTTAGAAATATTTGGCAAACTCAGAACAACTTTTGCAGAAATACTGTTAAAAATAACCTAAGAGCAGTACAGTAACAAACAGATGGGGTTTCTTTAAAAAGTGCAGGCTAAAAAACAGTGATAAATTCAACAAAATAAATAATTGCAGCCCAGAATTATTAATTATCACTGAAGCAGAGCAAGTCCAAAAATATACTTGTATCTGCTTTGTATTTCCATATGGTATTTGGATGGATGGTGAGTGTTTCCAATAAATTTAAAAATATGTTATGGGTTTTCTGAGTCATAGAGGTGGACCTATAGCTTACAAGGAAGTGGTATGGGACTTTGCCTATGTTGATTTGATCATGGAGAACCTTAAATGCATTGTCCTGTTTGACCAGCCTTGAGGTATATTTATTTGTTATGTAAATTGAGACAGGTCCACATTTAGTCCCTGTTTCTACAGTAGCAGGTATAAATATGGAAGGCATTAAAGCCTTGCACTGCCGGTGTGCTCTCCAAAGTTTTAAATCATGTGTCAGTGACTGCACAAACGTCTGCATTCTCTAGGCTAAGGAGACCTTGTAGGAAGTAGTTTTTGGTTTAGACTCCTAACATTGAAGCAGTAACACATTTAGATTTTCTTGGTTTTGATTTACTATATTGGAAGTACTTCAGTTTGTTTTTTACTAAAAAAAAAGCCACTATGGGGGAGGACAGTGTTTTAGCTAATATTTGGAAGCCCAGATGGGAGAGGTTCAAACCATCCCTGGCAAAACAGCGTGATCTCTTGACCATCCCCTTCCATGCTGTCAAATATTGCACCCCCTTAGAATGACACCAGAAAGTAAGCCAATTAAAGTCATTCATCTTTTGTTTGTATTGTGTCATCATCCTTGGATAAGGTAAAATGCTGCTCAGTGTTAGGCTCATACCAGCTTGGGGCACACATTCTGAGAGCTACATGATGTCCATCTTCATATAGTCTAGGGAGGTATGTCATTTACACCCACAGGGGCTATGACTGTCTCATACTGGTACTTGTGTTCCAATGACTTGAGTGCATCTGTAATGTGGCAGATCCTGGCCCCTGATAAGCAACTGACTGACTCTGACTTTCTCCTTGCTTAGCCTGGTGAGAAGGACATCAGTGTGTCCCACAGTGGAATGTCCAGTGACCAGAATGTTGGACTTGCCTGGTGGCTTGCCTTATGGGCTTAGAAGTAGAAGCTCCATGAGATGTGGCTGCATGTGTAGATGTGGGTGTTGTGAAAAAGTGCAAGTGGGGCTGATGAGGGTGTTGTATATTTCATCTGGGAGGTTTTTGGGGTTTATGCTTTGACCTGTGTGTGATGGGTGACAACCTGATTGACATTAGGTGTGCTTTTATGTGAAAGCTTTGCCTCCGGTGACATTATGTAAATACATTTCTCAATATCAGTTTGTTTGATAATTGACTGGTTTTCCTTAAACATGAGGCAATTTCTGCATTACCTCAGAAAGCCCATATCCGACAAGCTGGTAACAAAGATGGTGGGAAAGTTCATAGTCATGGAAACAGGCTCTTTTTTATTGATTAGACATTTGCACTGAGAATATAAAGTAATGTCAGGAGTATCTGCTTTGCAGCTGTAAGGGCAGTGCTTGTCACTGCAGACTAGTTGCCCTATGTGCAACTAGGTATTGGCCAAATTTCAAGGGTGCTTTTATTCTGAAGTCAGGTTAGACAGCAGCAAGTCAAGCAGTACCTACTGAAAAGAAAGAATTAGCTTGTCAAGAATGATGAAAAGAGAGGATTTGCCTGAATGGCTATTCCCTGGCTACTACTAGTGCTGGTCTCCCCACAGCTTCACTGTGCTGGGATACAGTGCTCCTTTGCTTCTCTCTCCAGAAGCAAAACAGTAGCACCACTCCCAAGATAAGAAGCAAGCTACAGGCTTTTTGGTGATCAGCAGTTTTGTCCCAAATGATGGTGGGGTCTGTAGGCTTGTTGTAGTCTTTTTATGATTGATGCCTTGAAAAGCAACCAGACCAATCAGGAAGGTCTAACACAAACACTCACTGCCAAATCAGAAACAGTCAGGAATCAAAGTGGTCTGCTCCTTTTCTCACTGGGAGCAAAATATAAACACATATTCTAAGCTGAGACCTAGGAAGCAGTTATTCAGCCTTTGTGGTGATCAGTAATGTCTAGGAAATAATGTCTGTATGCTTCTCTCACCAGGAGCAAAGCAGAAGCACTGAATGTAGCTAAGGTACTACATTGCTTAATTTGCAGTTTTAGTTTACACATTGCATGCAGAATACTCTCGGATAGCAATGTATTGCACAACAGTATAGTTTTAATTTGTTGATAGAGGTTCTTGTACATGTATTTGAAAAGCCATTAGTTCTACATAGACATAGTATATATAGGAGAGTGGACTCCTTCATGGCTCGAAAGGCAAAACATAAGTCTCCACTGAATTGTCTGTAGGTAACAGAATCTGGAGGGACCCCTTAAGGACATACCAGTGGGAGTTTGGCCAGTTAGAATAATTTAGAAACACAAGACATGCAACTTTTCTTGATTAGGCACCTCTGAGGTCTCTCCAATTGCATAATAAGTACGTAGAGGAATTATATTCATTAGCGGGGCTGATGGAAATAAGACTGCATTGGTTCTGCATCAGAAACCCTTGGTTATTTGCCAAGAAGAAGTATTTTTAAACTACAGTTGAGAAATGACAAAGGACAGGTAGTTATCATTTCTAAGGATTGTGTTATTTGTATAGTATGACCAGGAATTTTACAAAAGTGAACTGTAGTACATCTTTTGGCACTCAGTTTGAGGCTGTTTTCCTTGCATCAGTTGTTTGTGTAATCCAGACTTCTTTGAAGTACCCTCTTGTCAGTGTATGTTTGAATAACCCTTAGATGTCCTTCCGTTTCACTTTTGCAGTATTCATTACATTAGGGATACCCTGCCAAGGATGGCCCGAAGTCTGGCCAGTATAGCAAAGCCTTAGGTTGCTTTAAGGTGTTCTGTACAACACACGCATGCTCCTTATGTAGTGTGGAGCATAAAGATGATGTCTGAATGTACCATCCTCAGAACATCTTTGCCACCAGTCTGAATGCCATCTTTTGATCATCAGTCTGAATGCCTGTTCCGTTGATAGTTCACCAGGCCATTGCAGATAATTACCCCATTGGGGTTATTTTTTACTTGTTTTTCTTTAATTGTTGCTTGTGGAGTTTCATGTCATCCAAGAAGGGTAAATGACAGTGTAGGAGACAGATTTCCCAAAAAGACTGCCACAAACAGTGTCTGTTTTGCCTTTGTGCCTCGCACAGCCATACATCCTGTTCTGTTTGACAGGCTGTTGTACCTAAAAACTTGCATATTCGACTCTCCTTTGGTGCTTTACCTTGAAAACCAGCGTCCTAAGCTTCTCGCGAAAGACACGATGGAGTGAACTTCCTGTTCTGTGGGACAGCCATTAGTGGAGAAGAAGGCCAAGAAGCCTAGACTAGAATCTTCTGCTGTTCAGCCTCCACCAGACGTCTCTCTGAAGGGGAGAGTAAATGCCCGGAGGTTCACCCAGCTTTATTGTTGGATTCCTCTGCCACAACCGGGTTGGGGGCCAGCAGGGATCTGACTTTAAGCACGTCTAAGGAGGCTTTGCAGATGCCCGTTTTGGATGTTCGGGGGGGGGGGGGACCATGACCGATTATCTCCAAGGTGCCTAGGGGTGTCATTCCAATATTAGTCAGAAAGGCCTAGGGATGTCACTCAGCTATTAGTCAGAAAGGAAGTCCATACTACTGTTATCCGTCCTGGGTCAGAGCCTTCCAAAGTTTATAAGGAGGACATCCCTTTGAAGAAAAAGCAAAAGACTAAACATATTGCTCCTGCTCCCAAGGATCCACAAAGTGAATGGCAGTCCTTCACTCAGGGCTTGTTTAGTGCTTTGATGGCATTGAAACCTCTTCAGGAAGTTTCTGTTCCAGCTCTCCTGCCTTGGTCCTTTACTTCGCTATAAAAACCTAGGGAACAGGATTCCTCTGAGGTGGTGCTGGATTCGGATGAGGAATCCTTTGCCTACTTGTCTCAGATTCCCTCGCCTTTGGACTGTGGGTCAGAAGAGGAAGAATCTACTAGTCCTGATACTCCCTTTGAGTTTGGAGACACGACCTCAAGGATGATGTCATTCTTTAAATGGGACTGTGCTCAGGTTTCTTAAGTTCATAAAAGATATTATGAGTTGTTGCAGATGGATTCCCCTAAACCTTCTGCTGTGCATCCTGTTTTGGCAGCCTTGTTGAATGCATTTTCCAATGCTTCTAAGGTTCCAGACTCCGAGCCCCCTGCTACTAAGAAATATGATAGATTCTCTAGGGTGTCTGAGGACTGTAAATTATTTTATAAGTGTTCTTCTGCTGACCCTTTGGTGGTGTCTGTAGCTTCGGACAAGCCCTCTCAATTGCTTCCTTCTCCCAAATTACTGCACTCTGATAAAAATAGCAGGATCAAGGAGAGGTTAGGCAAGAAGGTTTATACCTCTGCTACCTTGGCTTTTAGGGCTGTTAATTATCAAACCCATATGTCTGGGTATTTGTTGACTGTCCTATCCCAGGCCTCTCAGGTTGTTTTTGATCTTCTTCCCTTTCCCTGTTAGGGACTTCCTCCAAGGTGGCTCATCATTCCTTCAAGTGTAGTTATGATGCAGCAGATGCTGCTGCTTTTGGCTCAGTGATGAGGAGGTATTCTTGGTTTCAGCTTCAACCTTTGCCTGATGATGTTAAGACTAAGTTGATGCATGCCTGTCTTGATAATAAACACTTGGCTGGTGAAGCTGCTGCTGCTGTGTTCAAGTCCCTTCAGGGTAAGGGCAAGGCTTTACAATAACTTAAACCTGTGTCTAAATTTCAGAGAAACTACCCCAAAAGACCGCCTTTGTTCACAGGCAATCTCTCTCTCCTGCTAAGGGTAAGAACGGTGGCAAGCGGGCTCCTCCTGCTAAGGCTACTCGGACTTCTGTGCTTCAAAAGTCTCCTTTTCCAGATAAACCAGGTGCTGTCTGACTATCCTATTCTTCCCAGCCCCATTCTTCTTTCTCTTCACCTTTCTCTCTCTTCCTGTTTGGCTACAGATTACTCAGAATTCCTGGGTCCCATCCATTGTTCGCCAGGGATATTTCATAGTTTGGAAATCCCTTCAAATTTTATGGGTATTCCTCAGCCCCCTCAAGAAAAACTTCCTCTTTCCAGAGGTGCTTTGGGATCTTTTGATACCAGGTACTATTCAAGAGGTGCTTGTGTCCCAAAGGGTGAGGGATTATTACTCCTGGATGTTTCTAGTACCCAGAAAAAAGGGTGCTTGGAGACCAATTCTAGACCTCTCTCGTCTAAACACTTTCCTGAAGTTGCTCTCCTTTTGAATGTTATCCATTCAGACTTCATTTCCTTTTCTGCTTCCTCAGGCTTACATGGTGTCCCTGAATCTCAAGGATGCTTATCTTCATTTTCTGATCCATCCCTTTTTCAGGATGTTTTTACATTTCTCTGTTGCTTCCTGGCATTTTCAGTTCTCTGCTTTGCCCTTTGGCCTTTCTACTGGCTCAAGGGTGTTCACCAAATGCCTGCTTTTTACAGGATTCAGGGGATCCAAGTATTTCCTTACTTAGACAACCTTCTTTTTCAGGCATCCTTTCCGGAGATCCTGTTGCAAAACCTTCACTTTGCTGTTTCCCTTCTGCAAAGCCTGGGGTTCACAGTAAATTTCAAGAAGTCTTTTCTGACTTCTTCTCAAGACCTTGTTTTTCTGGGGTGCATCATTCATACTTGCCTATGCTGGCATCCCTGCCTCCTCCTCCTAAGGCCTTAACACTCAATTCCTTTTTTCAGATTCTTCTTCCCCTGGCCTCCATAATACCCAGGGATTTTCTGAGAGTGCTAGGGTTCATGGCATCCACCATCCCTATGCTTCCTCTGGCCTAAATCAAGATGAGAAAGTTTCAGTGATTTCGTCAGTTTGACTTCAACATGCGCATCCCCTAGAATTTGTAGATGTTCGTGTTTCACTGTTGCAGTCAACAAATAGGTTATCTGGCTCCCGGTAGCCCTCGATCGGCCAGAATACCAAAGGTAAGTAAAAATGACATCGGCTACCATCTGTTGTAAAGACGTCAGGGCGTCTGATACAAAAGGAGGCAGCCGACGTCACTTCCTCAGTCTTCCTTGCCGCGGAGCCAGAAGCAGAAGCTTTTCATGCACGAGTGCTGGTCGGCAGTTTACCTTTGTTGGTTTTCTACTACAAAACCGAAGTCTACTACAGCTACGTACCCTGTTGGGGATCCTCTTTTCTTGCCTTAATGAATGTCAGAAAAGGTTAATAATTGCCTTACCTGTGGAAAGCAGATTTCCCATAGAGATTTTCATTCAATTGTATTATTTGTTTAGGCTTTGACCACGACTTTCCCAGTTGTGATCACTGTGCCTCCTTTAATCCATGTACTATCTGTTGTCAGGCTAAGATTTTGGCTAGGCATTTTGGAGTTTGGCCTAAGTTCTTTAGTATGGCGTCCACCAGTCTTCAGGTTTCGGATATTCTGAAGAAGCGTAAGGATAAGGACCATGACAGGCCTCAGAAAGCTAAGTCCTTGGATGATGTTAAGTTGGTCGTCAGTCAGGCTGTAGCCAGTGAGACGCCTTTGCAGTTCCTGCAGTCCGCAGATGTACTTCTGCAGGCATTGATTGAATCCAAGTCCCTTAGGCCTTCGGCTTCCATTTTGCCTTTCGACCTGTCGCTGTTCGCCTCTTCTGCTGGATCCGGAACCGCTAAGCTGACTCCGGTGTCCGAGGCCTCTCTTTTGCGTTCTGACAGCAAACTTCGTCCTTCGATTTCTGCTGCAACTTCGGTGGTTGCCAGGCTTCCCGAGTCCTTCAGGCTTGCAGGTAAATCTTCCATTCATAAGCCTGTGAAAAGGCAGGCTCCAGTTTCTTCTCGTTCCCCTCAATCCCAAATGGTTAAGATGGCTAATGATCTGTTGACTCTTAGGGGTTCTCAGCCTCCTCCCCCTAAAAGGAGTAGGGATGTTTCTCCTGAGGTTTTGTCCTGTTCAGGTTCTGATTCTTCCAGCATTTCTGCTGATGAAGAGGAATTTTCTCAGGCTTTTTCTCCTTTTGAGAATTCAGATGCAAAGGAGTCCATCCCTTCGGCCTCTCCTCCAGAGGATTTCTCTTTTGGTGATACTTTGAATACCCTCAGGGAACATTTTAAATGGGAAAGTCAGGATTATCCCCATTCTAAGAAACAGATTAGGGAGTTTCTGGATTTACCTCAGCATAAGCCTCTTGCTATTCCCCCTGTGTTGGAAGTTGTTGATGTTTTTCTGGAGAATTATTTGACTCCAAATCCGTTCCTCCTGCTCCCAGGAAACCTGACGGGTACTACAGAGTCCCTGATTCTCTTCTGTTTCTTTTCAGGAACCCATTGGTGGATCCAGAGGTTATTTCTCAAGGCCCTAGAGGAGTTAAGGCCACTGTTACAAGGAATCCTGTTCCCTCTGACAGGGAATCTAGGAACCTAGATAGGTGGGGCAAAAAAGTTTATACCTCTGCCACCCTAGCTGTTAGGGCTACCAATTGTCTTTTTCATATACTGAAGTATTAGCAGCACACCTTGGAGGCTGTTAAGTCTAGGATAACAAGTGTACCTCTTTTGGCAAAGAGTAAAGACATGCAGGATTTACTGAATTCAGCCAGTCTTGTCAATAAGCATTCCTAACATTGTAGTTTTGAGAACATTGAAGCCTCCAGCAGGGCTACTTCTACTGGATCTTTTATTAGAAGACATGCTTGGCTCAGAGAACAGCCACTACCAGAACCTGTCAAGGCTAAGCTTTTGGATGTACCTTTGCATAGAGACAGTCTTTTTGGCAGCAAAGCAGAGGAGGTACTTAAGAAGATTGAGGATAAGGCCAAGTCCATGCAAACTGTTAAGAATTTTGTGCAAATTCGGCCCCCTTGCTTTAGCATGAATTACCCTTCCAAGAGTTGGACCTTTCCTGATACCAGCAGACAGAACCATTCCAGGACTAGAGGTTACAAATCTTCTAGGGGGCTGGCAGCTACCCCTCAAAGGTCTTGGCATTGGCAGGCTTCCACTTCTAAGGTGGGAAGTTCCAAACCTGCATCTCAGTCAAAACACTCTCAATTACTTTTTCCAACTTCTGCCTGTTCTTGCTTGCCTGGAGAGTCCTTTAGGAGGAAGGTTTGCCCTTTTTACAGCTGTCTGTGCCACTATTACAGACGACAAATGGGTGCTCAGAACAGTGTCCCTAGGGCACAAGTTTTCTTTCCGCACCTTTCCCGCTCCCAAGGGATTCCTGGATGCTCCTCCAAACCAAAGGGCAGAAGTAGAAAAACACATTTTGTCTTTGTCTCATATAGTAGAAATAGAATCAGTTCCTGTTCAGCAGGTAGGCCAGGGCTTTTATTCCAGGCTTTTCCTAGTTCCAAACAAAGAAGGCATCTGGCGTCCTATCCTAGGTCTGTCCATTTTGAACTCTTTTCTAGTAATTCCAAAGTTCAAAACGCTCACTCTACATCAGTTGCTACCAATGCTAGATAAGGATTCCTGGCTGGTAACCTTGGATTTCAAAGAGGCTTATCTGCACATCCATATCAGGGAAAGTTGCAGGCAGTTTCTTAGTTTCAAAGTGGGCAAGCAACACTATCAATTCTCTGTGCTGCCCTTTGGCTTATCTACTGCTCCCAGAGTTTTCACAGAAGTGCCTGGCTCCAGTCATTGCTTTTTGCAAGGGGAAGAAAATTCAGATTTATCCATACTTGGATGACTGTCTGATTCAAGCAAATTTTCAGGAACAGCTATTAAAGGATCTGGAATTTGTAAAGACTCTTCTCTCTTCCCTGAGTTACACTCTCAACGAGGAAAAATAAAAAATGGTAACATCCAAGGAGATAACATTCCTGGGAGCGAGTCGCAAGTCTGAACAGAGCCGCCCAGATAATATATCTCACCCAGGAGAAGCAGACAACTCTTTCAATTTATTTCAAGGACTTGGCAAGCCTGTCTCCCTGCAAGGAAATACCTGCAAGCTCTGGGATTCATGGCATCTTGTATTCTCATGATTCCATATGCAAGACTACATTTGAGGAAATTGCAATGGTACCCCAAGAACATTTGGTGTCAACACACACAAGACCTGTATATGATGATTCCTCTGCTTCCATCTCTGCAGATGGAGTTTCTATGGTGGATAACAGCCTGTCTACAAAACAAAGGCATGCCTTTTCGACCACCTCCTGCCACTCAAGTTCTGTCCACAGACGCATCGGACTACATCTGGGGAGCACACCTGGATGGCAGATGCACCTGCACATAAATCTAAAAGAGCTGATTGCAGTTCAGCAGACCTTACTAGCTTTCAAGCATCACCTTTCTCCAGGGACCCTGCTTGTCAGAACAGACAACACCACAGTCATGTGGTACATCAACAAGCAGGGAGGGACTTGCTCTTACCCCCTGTGCAGACAAAGCATGAATCTTTGGTCCATGACAGCATCCCTGGACCTGCATCTCCTAGCCCAGTTTCTTCCAGGAAGGTTCATTGTTTTGGCAGACCAGTTGAGCAGGCAAATCCTGGATCCTCATGAGTGGGAGCTGAACAGAGGAGTCTTTTTTACAGCATCATTCAACGTTGGGGCAAGCCTCAGGTGTATCTTTTCTCCTCCCCAGACAGCCATCTTCAACCTCTCTTTTGAACCAGACTGCATCACAGCAGAGCCTGGAGAGTGGATGCTCTGTCCTTCCCTTGGACGCTGCTGTCAGTTTATGCCTTCCCTCCTCTTCTTCCCAGAGTATTAGTGAAGATCAGGGACGAATGACCAAGGACTATTCTCAAAGCTCTGGACTGGCCCAGACAGCATTGGTAGCCACTGCTTCACAGTCTCTCCCATTTTCCTCCTTGGCATCTTCCTCTGAAGCCAGATCTTTTGGTTCAGGAAAGAGGAAACATTCTACATCCTCATCTTCAGTTTCACCATTTAGCAGCATGGCTCATTGCATGACTCCTTCCTTTTCTTCTTCCCCTTCCCAGCAGGTGGTTGATGTGCTGAGGGAGGCCAGGAGGCCTAGCACAAGGAAGTCCTATGCTGGCAAATGGGAAAGGTTCTCTCATTGGATGTGGGCTAGATAGGAATCTTCTTCTCAGCCTACCCTTCCTCTGATCCTGGAATACCTGGCTGATTTGCTTCCGGGTAGTCTTTATTTTTCCTCTATCAAGATCGATGGTTCAGCCATTTCTGCTCATTGTTCTCTTGAACAACCCATTTTCTCTCATCCCCCCGATGAAAAATTTTCTCAGAGGTACTTGCAACTTAAAACCTCTCAGAAAGGCACCTACTCCAGCCTGGGATCTTAATTTTGTTGTAGAGAAACTCACTCTTCCTCCTCTTGAGCCAGCTGCTTCTGCAGATTTAAAGTTTCTCTCTTGGAAGACCGCCTTCCTCTTGGCTATAACTTCAGCAAGGAGGGTTTTGGAACTGCAAGCTTTGATGACCGTGGAGCCTTTTCTTATTTTCCATGCAGTCTCTCTCAGAACTAATCCCTCCTTTATGCCTATGGTGGTTTCTAGCCTGACTCTTAATCAGGCCATACACCTTCCTAACTTCTTTCCTAATCCTCAAAATAGAGGTGAAAGGATCCTACATTCTCTTGATGTGCACAGACAGCTCAGGTTTTACCTGGACAGGACTAAAGATCTTCAGAAATCAGCACAGTTATTGGTCAGTTTTGCCCCTGGAGCACAGGGCAAGCCTATTTCTAAGCAAACCATTTCCATGTGGATTGCACATTGTATCACCTTTTGTTATTCCTTTCATGGCAAGGTTCCTCCTCAAGGGGTTAGGACCCACTCAACTAGAGCGGCTTCTACTTCTGCAGCCTTTTTAAGGGGTGTCCCTACTAAAGATATCTTGGAGGCTGCCACATGGTCTTCTGTTCACACTTTCACTAAGCATTACAATTTGCCTCTGTTTTCCAGAGCTAGGGCAGGGTTTGCCACTACTGTGTTGCACGGCATTATTTCCAACCCTTGATTCTGTTGGTTCCTCCTCCCTTCTCTCTGGGCTTTGGTAATCAACCCATTTGTTAGGACTGCAACAGTGAAACACGATGAACATAGTACAGTTGTGTGCACTTACCATAAATGTAGATGTTCGAGTGTATTCACTGTTGCAGTTCTGGTTTCCCTCCCTCCTTCCCCCTTTTTGGTCCTCTTCTATTCTCTTTTCCTAAGGTGCAGGCTAATTTAGATATTATTTGCCAGTGTTGCTTTTGGTTTCAGCCTTATTTCTGGGGGCTTCTGATTGTTATGGCAAGAAAGACTGAAGAACTGACGTCATCTGCCTCCTTTTGTATCGGACACCCTTACGTCCTTTACAACCACGGCAGCCAAAGTCATTTTTACTTACCTTTGTTATTCTGGCCGATCGAGGGCTACCAGGAGCCGGATAACCCATTTGTTAGGACTGCAACAGTGAATACATGCGAACATCTACATTTATGGTAAATGTGCACAACTGTACTTCTCTTGCGCCTTGTCTCAAGAAGGAACTTCACTGGTAGATCCAGCAAATGTCTCTGAATTCAGGGCTCCCTTTTCATCCCCCTCTTCTCCCTCAGGAGCTGTTCAAAGACTCTGAAGGCATGGGA
Source organism: Protopterus annectens (assembly GCF_019279795.1). Taxonomy (NCBI): domain Eukaryota; kingdom Metazoa; phylum Chordata; order Ceratodontiformes; family Protopteridae; genus Protopterus; species Protopterus annectens. The sequence goes on from NC_056731.1 coordinate 1,999,262,448, forward strand.
TGGAGAGCAGCTTTTGACTCCCTAAATGTGCAGGAGGGAGTGGTTGTCTCTTTAGCAAAAAGAGCACATCACTGTCAGAGATGAAAGCTTTTCTGCTGGTGCTTCAGGCTTTTCATTCACTCTTTTTCTCCAGGACTTCTCAAGGTGCTTACAGACAATACAACGGTGATGTATGTAAACAGATGGCGGGGGACAAGATCTTATCTTCTTTGCCGGTTAGCACTCCTTGTGTGGGATCTTGCTGTCCAGCATCAAGTGACAATTAAGGCAGTTTACATTCCCTCAGGTCAAAACACTGTGGCCGATGCTCTGAGCAGGTCCTACTCCATACCACAAGTGGATGCTCCACAGGGATGTGTTTCTGGACTTTGTCCACCAGTGGGGTACTCCTAAAGTAGATCTTTTTGCCTCTCCTCTGAAGAGACAACTTCCTCTATTTTATGCCAGAGTCCCAAATACTCTGGTTTGCAAGGTAGATGGCCCTATCTTTTTCTTAGAAGGGGATGCTTCTTTATGCTTTCCTTTCCCTTCCCCTCATCAAAAAAGTCCTGTTCAAAATTCAACAGGATACTCCCAAAATCATGTTGTTACTCCCTTTGGCCGAGACAGTATTGGTTCCCTCTTCTGCATTTAATCAAGGGCAGTCATTATAAGCTACCTCACAGGGTGACCTACTCTCACAGGACAAGGGATCTCTCATCCATCCCCACCTGTCCACTCTTCAGCTGACAATGTGGGTAATAGGATTTTGATTCCACATAGAAACCTTTTTTTCTGAGGATGTTCTGCAGGAGGCCAGGAAACCCAATACTAAGAAATCCTACTTATCCAAGTGGAAGAGGTTTTCTGTTTGGTGTCTTTCTTGTAACCTGGATCCACTTTCTGTGGATGTTCCTTTGGTTCTTTCTTATCTGTGTGAATTCATCAATGCCAGATTGGCTTATTTTTCTATTAAGCCCCACTTATCAGCTATCTCTGCTTGTCTGCCTTGATCTCTTCCTTTAACTTCTAGATTTGAAGCTAAACAATTCCTTAAAGGAGTCCTTCATGTTAAACCTCCCAGGAAGCCTGTTCCTCCTCCCAGGGATCTTAATTTTGTTTTGGAAAAATTGACTCAGTCCCCTTTTGAGCCTGCAGCTTCAGCTTTCTTGCAGTATTGTTCTTGGAAGACTGTACTTTTGTTATCCCTTACTTCTGCCAAACAGGTGTCTGAGTTTCAAGCCCTTTATGGCTTGTCCTCCTTTTCTGGCGTTTCACAAGGACAGGGTTTTCTTGGGTACTAATCCCTCTTTTATGCCCAAGGTGGTGAATGAGTTGTCCCTTAATCAGTCTGTTCATTTGCCCACCTTTTCCCCTTATCCACACTCTGCTACTGAGAAAGGTGGATGTGCATAGACAACTCCGATTTTATTTGGTTAAGAATAAGACTATTAGGAAA